>NC_091191.1:931266-963766 GCF_040958095.1 Procambarus clarkii
CTGCTAGGTAACAGGGTAGTTAGTTGAATCTTAAATAACAACAACGACTAGTTAAGAAAATTAACTCTAACAACTCTTTGAGGACAGTAGAAGCAGAGGGGACATGATCACAGTATACAGATTACTGAATCTATCTCAACAAACAACTGAGGGCAACAACAGTTTCTTTAAGATGAAGGATTTGTCAATGTTGAAGTGATCGTTCCCTGTGTCTTTCAACATTTCCAGATTCTGAATGGCTTCCCACGTGTTCTGTGGGCATTTTTTTCCTTGATAAAAGTGCGCCACGTTTAGCTAAGAGGTTCTACGTTCCTTGAGAAGGCGGAGCAACGGGACACCGGAGTTTCTGAGACGGCGGGACACAACCGCCTTACATGTGAGGATGAGTCTCACGACAGTCGTAGTTGATAATGGTCTGTTGACCAGACCACACACTAGGAAGTGAAGGGACGACGACGTTTCGGTCCGTCCTGGACATTCTGTAGTCGAAGTCATTCTCATTCACAATCGACTTGAGAATGGTCCAGGATGGACCGAAACGTCGTCGTTCCTTCACTTTTTAGTGTGTGGTTTGGTGAACGTATTTCAGCCAGGTTATTGTGACTCCTCGTCTGGATAATGGACTTTCCAGCGACAGTTATATCAGAGGATGGATTCTCTCTGAGGCCAGTCAGGGAGTGGTCCTACCCCACCAGGACAGTCACAAAGTAGGGCCTGACTGTGTCACGAAGATAATCAGGGAGTGGACCTGCCCCGCCAAGACAATTAGGGAGTAGAACTGCTCCCCTGAAGCTAGTCAGGGAGTAGGTCTGCCCATCGAGACAGTCAGAGAGTGGGACTGACCCACCATCCCCCATCATGAAGCCAGTAGAAAGTTGCCTGCCCCAGAGGCTAGGCTAGTCAGGGAGTGGGGAAAGCCCACCTGATATCACACAGATAGAGAGGATAGGGCATGCTTGGACAGTCCGTGTGGAATGTCTACTTCAAGGATGTAATATTCTTCATTGCTGAAGTTGTAGCCAATGCTGATGACTGTAGTCAAGCCTCTGTATATTTAAGAGAGTATATGCCAACTGCAACAACGCTCATTATTCAACACGCAACAGTTGCTGCCTGTGGTTCATGATGGTAGGTGACATTTACGGCAGAGAAACACAGTAGATCATCATAGCTACACCGCAATTTATTGCACCTGGGAGAAGTACGTAGACAAAGGAAAGCATGGAATGTTCAGTAATAACGCTGACATCTTTGGAATGAAGTTTAACTGATCACTGTCCATGAAGAGGTAAGTACTGGACCTAACAAGCAAATCAGCCCCCAGAAAATATGAGAGAGAGAGAGAGAGAGAGAATGAGAGAGAGAGAGAGAGAGAGAGAGAGAGAGAGAGAGAGAGAGAGAGAGAGAGAGAGAGAGAGAGAGAGAGAGAGAGAGAGAGAGAGAGACAGACAGACAGACAGAGACAGAGACAGACAGACAGACACTCAGAGAATGGAGATGTGAACTAAAACACCTCGCGACTGCCTACCGGGCAAATGATAATGACAAACTAAGATGCAACATGCAGTGTTGACCACTGGCCATCACCACCACCTCTGCCTGCCCTTGGGGAGTACTGGGGTGTATGTGAGAGGGTACACGTGCTCCCCAGCAAAGACAGGGGAAGTTACACCTGCCTTGGGGTACTAAATAGTGTGTGTGTGGGTAGGTGAGAGGGGTACCTTGGCCCCCTATGTGTGTAGGCTTGAGGTTACATGTGTATGTGTGTTCCACAAGTTAAAAGGGGAAGCAGGGTTTACACACCTGCCTTTGAGTATAAACCACAATGAAGAGGGGGGAGTTATACCTGACTGATCAGCAATCACAAATTTCTTTGTGATGGCGAAGAGACACATGTCTTTCATAGATCATTATACACTTACATATGTAGAGGTATTTCTGAATAGGTTTTTAAGAACTGGTTTGGCCTACTGTAACAACTGCCAATTTGGCACCTCTTTAACTACCACTTTTGACCACTGTAACTGCCCCCCCCCTTGGCTATCTGTAACTACCACTTTGACCAACAATAACTATTAATTTGACCCAAACTACCACCTTGGCCCACACTACCATCTTGGCCCACACTACCATCTTGGCCCACACTATCATCTTGGCCCACACTACCATCTTGGCCCACTGTACCTATCATCTTGGCCCACACTACTATCTTGGTCCACTGTAACTACCATCTTGGTTCTCACTAACTACCACCTTGGCCCACAGTAACTACCATCTTGGCCCACACTAACAATACCTTGGCCCACTGTAGCAGGAACACAAAAGATATAATAATGTCAAGAGAAACATGTTGTCAAAATAGAAAGTCAACTTTGCTGTCAATAATCATTCTACTACATTTCTCGAATGTTTTTCAGAGAAAAAAAAAACAAATTGAATTCTGCGGTTTTGTGAAATTACTATTCTCTCGAGGAAGTGGTCATCTTAAAAACGCTGTGAATGTTCAACATTCTCTAAGAACGTTCAGCGTTCAACGTTCTCTATGAACGTTCAACGTTCACTCTGAAGGATATTGGCTGGGAGCATTTTGTCAACACCACAAAGTTGTTTTCAGAATAATTCGTTGGATTTCGTCCTATTTTGTGAATTTCGTAAAGATACATTCCCGTGGGTTATTCGTGTACATATTCACCCGGGAGCTATGTATACATACACATTTCGATCATTTATGGGTACATACATGCCAGTATATCCAAGGGCTATGATACCTACATTTGTGAGATATATACATTCATACATTCGAGAACACTGCAAATCATACATAGATTCGTGAGCTGAGTGTACAAAAGAACACATTCGTACGTCGAGCATACATATATTCATCCGTGACCTATGCATTCATTGGTGAGTTATGGTATACATAAAAAGATATGTATATATACATATATATACATATACATTCATTCGTTAGCTATGCATACATATGTACACCCACGAGCCATGTAAACATGTACACATTCTTGTGCTATGCATACATTCATGAACAATAAATACATATATACATACATATATCCATGAGACATACATACACAAAGTCATACGTATGCAAAAATACCCCCCCCCCTCGTCATAAATAAATACCCCCCCCTCAATAAATACATATATACATACATATATCCATGAGACATACATACACAAAGTCATACGTATGCAAAAATACCCCCCCCCCCCTCGTCTCGAGCCAGAGTCTTAAGGTGAGGTGTTCCTTCAGAACGCCTATTGCAAAGTGGCATAATTTCAAGTGTATTTATTGCAATAATAAATAGTGTAGCCATTGCAATATAGTTCTTGCGAGCTATTCGAGAGAGTGTGTGTATGTGTGTGTGTGTGTGTGTGTGTATGTGTGTGTGTGTGTGTGTATGTTTGTGTGTGTGTGTGTGTGTGTGTGTGTGTGTGTGTGTGTATGTGTGTGTGTGTGTGTGTGTGTGTGTGTGTGTGTGTGTGTGTGTGTGTGTGTGTGTGTGTACTCACCTAGTTGTGCTTGCGAGGGTCGAGTTCTGGCCCTCCGTGCTCATTAAAAAAAAAATTTAATACACTTAAATATAAATTGAGTCTTTCCATCACCTTCACTAAATATATTGACTGTTTTATGTTGTGTACAATGAAAGCAGAAGAGCCCACTGGCTGGTACACAGTAATTGTGATCAGAAAGTTCGGTTGTAATCTAGGTGGTGTTTTTGAGTAATGAATCTCTCAATGGTCATAGACAAACTGCTTAATAAAGGTTTACATCATGTTATTTATTATATCTACTTATATTGTGCAGGCGCAGGAATCAGTAAATTTGTTTGGTCTCTCCGGCACTATTGGCCCATGCTAGGCAGCTACTATTTACATCCAACCAAGCTCTATATATATATATATATATATATATATATATATATATATATATATATATATATATATATATATATATATATATATGCAAACAAGCCTGAATGGTCCCCAGGACTATATGCGACTGAAAACTCACACCCCAGAAGTGACTCGAACCCATACTCCCAGGAGCAACGCAACTGGTAACTACAATGAGGTGATTTGGTGAAATGCTATGCCCAAGATTACCATCCGAGTTGCCGGCGGGGAAGTGGTTCAAATAGCTTCGGCTACCACTTCCTTTTGTCCGGCCGTGATGGTCAAGCGGATTAAGGCGCCCTGTAGTTACCAGTTGCGTTGCTCCTGGGAGTATGGGTTCGAGTCACTTCTGGGGTGTGAGTTTTCAGTCGCATATAGTCCTGGGGACCATTCCGGCTTGTTTGCATTTGTGTTCCTCACGTGTGCCCCAAAGAATGAGGTGATTTGGTGAAATGCTATGCCCAAGATTACCATCCGAGTTGCCGGCGGGGAAGTGGTTCAAATAGCTTCGGCTACCACTTCCTTTTGTCCGGCCGTGATGGTCAAGCGGATTAAGGCGCCCTGTAGTTACCAGTTGCGTTGCTCCTGGGAGTATGGGTTCGTGTCACTTCTGGGGTGTGAGTTTTCAGTCATATATATATATATATATATATATATATATATATATATATATATATATATATATATATATATATATATATATATATATATATATACATATATATATATATATGTCGTACCTAGTAGCCAGAACGCACTTCTCAGCCTACTATGCAAGGCCCGATTTGCCTAATAAGCCAAGTTTTCATGAATTTATATATTTTCTCTAATTTTTTTCTTATGAAATGATAAAGCTACCCATTTCATTATGTATGAGGTCAATATTTTTTTATTGGAGTTAAAATTAAAGTAGATATATGACCGAACCTAACCAACCCTACCTAACCTAACCTAACCTATCTTTATAGGTTAGGTTAGGTAGCCGAAAAAGATAGGTTAGGTTAGGTTAGGTAGGTTAGGTAGTCGAAAAAACATTAATTCATGAAAACTTGGCTTATTAGTCAAATCGGGCCTTGCATAGTAGGCTGAGAAGTGCGTTCTGGCTACTAGGTACGACATATATATATATATATATATATATATATATATATATATATATATATATATATATATATATATATATATATATATATATATATATATATATATATGTCTAACTTTCGCTTAAAATAATTCAGCGATCCCAAGTCTATTATGTTCCCCCAGATAATTTGCTCTAACTCGACAACTCTATTAATTAATCCAGATTTGTTAAGATAATTTCTGAACGTAAACTTATCGAATTAGTAACCCTTGTTTTGGGCAGAAACTTCTTGAGTTGATATATTTAACACCTTTTGCTTATTCATTTTGTCGCAAGCTTTCATGTATTTATATACTTCAGTCATGTCACTCTTCGTCCTTCTAAAGAAAGTAAACTGTGTTTTTTTCTCTCTTCACAATAAAGGTTTCTGATTATTGGGGATTATCCTTTGTTATCTTAACTTTCGAATCTTTAACTTTGATCATCGAACTTTTGAACCCCTTAAGATCATCTTAACCCTTTCGAAAGGGTCCATTCTATATTGCGGTACTCAAAAGCTGAACTGCATAATCTAAATCGGTTGTGGTAAGATTAAGATACAGCTAAAGAATTACATTAAATGTCTCGAGGAAACCATTGAAGCAGGACGGGGGCTCGAATCAACGTCCTGGTTATGGCTTACGGCACGTCTTGACCGGGACGCTGGTTCGATACCCCGTCCTGCTTCAATGATTTTCTCATTAAATGTCTTATTGCTAACACTTCTAGACATAAATACCCAATATCTTATTTGCCTTATTTCGAATATCTTTGTATTGTTATTTGGATTAAGATTCCTACTAATCTTCTCGGATAGTTCAAGGTGAAGCTGTTCAGGGAGTCACATCGGGCCGGATAGTTCAAGGTGAAGCTGTTCAGGGAGTCACATCGGGCCGGATAGTCCAAGGTGAAGCTGTTCAGGGAGTCACATCGGGCCGGATAGTTCAAGGTGAAGCTGTCCAGGGAGTCACATCGGGCCAGATAGTCCAAGGTGAAGCTGTTCAGGGAGTCACATCGGGCCGGATAGTCCAAGGTGAAGCTGTTTAGGGAGTCACATCGGGCCGGATAGTCCAAGGTGAAGCTGTTCCGGGAGTCACATCGGGCCGGATAGTTCAAGGTGAAGCTGTCCAGGGAGTCACATCGGGCCGGATAGTCCAAGGTGAAGCTGTTCAGGGAGTCACATCGGGCCGGATAGTTCAAGTGAAGCTGTTCAGGGAGTCACATCGGGCCGGATAGTCCAAGGCGAAGCTGTTCAGGGAGTCACATCGGGCCGGATAGTCCAAGGTGAAGCTGTTCAGGGAGTCACATCGGGCCGGATAGTCCAAGGTGAAGCTGTTCAGGGAGTCACATCGGGCCGGATAGTCCAAGGCGAAGCTGTTCAGGGAGTCACATCGGGCCGGATAGTCCAAGGTGAAGCTGTTCAGGGAGTCACATCGGGCCGGATAGTCCAAGGCGAAGCTGTTCAGGGAGTCACATCGGGCCGGATAGTCCAAGGTGAAGCTGTTCAGGGAGTCACATCGGGCCGGATAGCTCAAAGTGAAGCTGTTCAGGGAGTCACATCGGGCCGGATAGTTCAAGGTAAAGCTGTCTAGGGAGCCAAATCGAGCCGGATAGTTCAAGGCGAAGCTGTTCAGGGAGTCAAATCGGGCTTGATAGTTCAAGGCGAAGCTGTTCAGGGAGTCAAATCGGGCCGGATAGTTCAAGGCGAAGCTGTTTAGGGAGTCACATCGGGCCGGACAGTTCAAGGTGAAGCTGTTTAGGGAGCCACATCGGCCCGGATAGTCCAAAGTGAAGCTGTTTAGGGAGTCAAATCGGGTCGGATAGTCCAAAGTGAAGCTGTTTAGGGAGTCAAATCGGGTCGGATAGTTCAAGGTGAAGCTGTCCAGGGAGTCACATCTGGCCGGATAGTTCAAGGTGAAGCTGTCCAGGGAGTCACATCTGGCCGGATAGTTCAAGGTGAAGCCGTCCAGGGAGTCACATCGAGTCGGATAGTTCAAGGTGAAGCTGTCCAGGGAGTCACATCGGCCCGGATAGTCCACAGCAAAGCTGTTCAGGGAGTCACATCGGGCCGGATAGTTCAAGGTGAAGCTGTTTAGGGACCCACATCGGGCCGGATAGTTCAAGGTGAAGCTGTTTAGGGACCCACATCGGGCCGGATAGTACAAGGTGAAACAGTCCAGGGCGTCACATCATCTCGAACAGTAAGGTGAATTTGTCTCTTGCGGCGCGTTGCCAAATTTCATCTTTAGATTATGCTCGTCCAAGCTGGAGGGACAACCACAGGGCCGCATTTAAAAACTCTAACCCACTTGACTGTTTTGTCAAAACTAAACGAAGTATAGTTCGTGAATGGTTGGAATGTCGTTAATTGTGTCACGTATAAAGTATACTTCATTCACAGAGAGGAACGGCAGCGGCGGCAAACACTCGCTAGATTTAGCGAGTGTTTAGCCAAAGTTTATGAAGACGAGTTGGGTACCGAGGGTCAGTCCCACCAAACACATACCGAAACTACAACGTTGGTACAACGTTCGAACAAGTTTTAACACCTCCTAACCAGTTATAACAACCAATATAGCAAGTTGTAACAACGTTCTAATACGTCATAAACACGTTAAGCCAAGATGTAACAACTTTATTACAAGTTGTAACAAGCGGAAAATAGAGACAGTTTCGGTTTGTGTTTCCAGGGAGTGAGTCCCTAGATAAGGTTCGAATAACCGCTTCCCAAAGGAAGAACTTTCTCCACATTCTTACCTAAGTGACGTCATCAAGGCCAACACGCAAATAAAATTATTGCACTTCCTTTAACTCAGAAAAAATATTAATTCAAAGGGGTAGTATTTGAAGCCTCATTTGCATATTTCTCAAGTATCAATATAAATACTGTTTTCTTGACAGAAACACACATTTCTTCCTGGTTTGTTGCTTCTGCTAGCCTTCAGAGGACTATACACCACTAACTAACTTTTAAGGAAAAAATCTGACCTAACCCTTCGCTAAATATTTCCAAGTGAAAAATTAAAATCTTCACTTAATCATTTTATTATTTCATTTTATATTCAATATTTTCCTAAAGCTTCCAATATAAGCTTCCTAAAGCCGCTGTAAGCTGTACAAAGCGTTTATGATCAAAACACTTTAATACACAATATTATTTTCTGACATCTAATATACAAGCTTCCGATGTTGTTTATATATATTCCTTAGAATTGTCTTTCCGCGGGGAGCAAGATAAAAACTTAATTCTTCAAGTTTCATGTTACATTTATAATGGGCCCAGACGAGTCTCGCTAAGTATATCTTAGCATCTTCTGAGGCAGAGGACAGAAAAAACACAGAGAAACAGAAAGTGGAAGATATATTGCTGTGTTGTATATCTTTATTGGTTTTCTTTCTCTTTAGACTCATCTAAACATCTAAAGGTTAGAGAAAGAGAGTGAGAGTGAGAGAGAGAGAGAGAGAGAGAGAGAGAGAGAGAGAGAGAGAGAGAGAGAGAGAGAGAGAGAGAGAGAGAGAGAGAGAGAGGAAGAGACTCGACACACACCCCATGCAAATGAGAAACCCTTTTTGCTCCATAAAATGATGTTGCTGCTCTAGTGGCCGTGTCCGTATTGGTAGGAGCTGGGGTAGTGAAGGAGGGAGGGGCCGTGAAAATATTTTCACTAAACAGAGCGCAGCAAGCACTATCTTGGGGGACAATAACCCATACTGCAAGTGTTACTGGCGACGCCTCCACCCCCTACCCACAGCGGGAACGATTATACAGCATTAGGAGCAGTAGAAGTAAATGTAACAGCAGTAACTCCTGGAATAGCGGTATTAAAACTAAAAGAAGCAGGAAAAGCAGAAGTAACACTGGCTTAAGAAGCAGCAGTAGTAGTAGCAGGAGATGTATAAAAATAAACTGTGATAGTGATGGTAGCTGGAGTAGCAACAGTAGCTGAAGTAGTAATAACTAGAGAAACAGGAGTATCAGTTGTAGTAATAGCAACAGCAGTAGGATCAGTAGCAGACGCAGCAGCTACAATAGGAACAGCAGGAGGAGCAGCGGCAGCAGTAGACCAAGTAGGTGCAGCAATAAATTAGTATTACTGTCATTATCAACATCCTTATCTCTGCCACCTCGAATACTAATCACTATCACCACCAATTAAATCACCATCGCCATCACCACCAACTGAATCAGCATCACCAGATGTTCAGTAGTGTCACCGCGGCGGCGTTCGTTCAGCTTGGTGAATAAGGTCAGAGTCGGGAGGTGTTGGAGGTAATGTGAAGGAGGAGGGGGAAGGTGCTGGGGGCTTCTGGTGGGGGCTTGATTTAGAGTTGGGGTAAGGGGGGCGGAGGTGGGCTGGTGCGGATGGCCGCCTCCTGCTGTACGGCCAATGTTTTTCTTCTATCCAGTTTTTCTTACTGGGGTGAGGTCGCAGCCCATATTCCGGAGGACGATGGCGTGGTCACACTGAGGTCGCTACTTCGAGAGTACCAGATCTCGGTGTACTTAGATCGTTACATCATGTTCATTTCGTACTGAAATCGTTACCTTGTGTTGATGTTTCATTGAGATCGATATACGTCGAGTTGGGGTCGTAATGAGACTGTTTCCCTATCTTGAGGCTGTGCAGAGATTGCTATGAAGCAATTAAAAGGTCATATAGAGATAATTTCATCGCCTAACGAAGGTGGTTTTGGGAATTTCACAATGTACTAAAAACGAAAACAAAGTTACACTGAGATCATCATATTGCATTAAGAATGTCAGTTATATTGAAAAAAAGTTGTACTTTGATCATTGCAATGCACTGAAATGGCCACACTGAGTCCCTTTTTGGAGGTCTGTTGTTCAGACGTATTGGTGAGACGGGGCTGCAATTCAGATGCCAGAGAATATCAATATTCAAAACTGAATGCGATGTAATAAGGCTTCCAAGGTGCTGTAAGTGCTGCCTTTGGACACTGAGAATACGACAATATCTCTGCTCTGATCAATGATGAAGCTCTAAGATCACTACTTGTGTCACTTTAAATGCCTTGCAACTTATGAGCTGGAGTCACTTAGAATTTGTTGGATCACTACTTGCGTCACTTACGCTCGATGAAATCTCTGCTCACTGAGGTGGGATCACTACTTGGCTTACTAGAGCTGCGTTGAAGTCACTAATGTTTTATTCTTTCTTTTATTTTTTTATCAAGGCATGAAAATGTATCATGGAATGTCGTACCACATGGAACACAAGCAATCATGATCTTAAGTGTTGTCAGGTATTAGGTGTTATTATAATTATGTATATTATATATATATATATATATATATATATATATATATATATATATATATATATATATATATATATATATATATATATATGTCGTACCTAGTAGCCAGAACGTACTTCTCAGCCTACTATGCAAGGCCCGATTTGCCTAATCAGCCAAGTTTTCATGAATTAATTGTTTTTCGACAACCTAACCTACCTAACCTAACCTAACCTAACTTTTTCGGCTACCTAACCTAACTTAACCTATAAAGATAGGTTAGGTTAGGTTAGGTAGGGTTGGTTAGGTTCGGTCATATATCTACGTTAATTTTAACTCCAATAAAAAAAATTGACCTTATACATAATGAAATGGGTAGCTTTATCATTTCATAAGAAAAAAATTTGAGAAAATATATTAATTCAGGAAAACCTGGCTTGTTAGGCAAATCAGGCCTTGCATAGTAGGCCAAAAAGTGCGTTCTGGCTACTAGGTACGACATATATATATATATATATATATATATATATATATATATATATATATATATATATATATATATATATATATATATATATATATATATATATATATATATATATATATATATTATAATACTCATGTTGCCTTGAAGGAGCTGTTGCTTTATCATACAACGGAAAGGTACTGTATTTCTTTTCCTAAAACTGCTTGTGTACCCTAGTAACTTAAGGCAATGAGGAGTGTGTATGCAGGACGGGTAGCTTCCGTGGTATACTACTTTTTTGTGTGTGTGTGTCTCTCTCTCTCTCTCTCTCTCTCTCTCTCTCTCTCTCTCTCTCTCTCTCTCTCTCTCTCTCTCTCTCTCTCTCTCTCTCTCTCTCTCTCTCTCTCTCTCTCTCTCTCTCTCTCTCTCTCTCTCTCTCTCTCTCTCTCTCTTTTAACCTCGCTTTTACTTCACTTACTCTTTCCTTTTCATGTTATTTTATCTTAAACCAAACTTTCTGCTATTTATTATAAGACTACACGTTAACCTTCCTTATAAACTTTCTTAAGACACAAAAAATGTACCAGAAATAAAATGGCTAACACTGCAGGAGATTACCGTATCGAAAATTATTTTCCTGGAAATACTGAACTCAGGGTTGGAAGCAGGTTCAAAAACTAAATAATTTCTGATTATAATTCCATAAATACAATAAGGAAGAGAGAGAGAGAGAGAGAGAGAGAGAGAGAGAGAGAGAGAGAGAGAGAGAGAGAGAGAGAGAGAGAGAGAGAGAGAGAGAGAGAGAGACAGACAGACAGACAGACAGAGAAACAGAGAGACAGAGAGAAAGAGAGAAAGAAAGAATAATGTGACGATTCAGAAGATTCTGTTTCCAGAGGTCAGGTTTCGAGCCTGGCCTCAGGTCGGGCTCGGGGAGTACAAGAACTCCCGACACTCGCCAAGTAAGATCAAATTGACGGAGAAATAAAACTCTTACTTAGCATGAAACTAAGTAATAAAACTTTACGTGAATGCATACAATGAGTTCTGAATCATCTGAGGAAATCTAAAAGTTACCTAATTAATTAAAGAGTGAGTAAAAACATCTACAGTATTTGGAAAAGATTTGTAAAACTCATCCAAAAAAAAAATCATGATTTACAAGGATTACTTTCCTGGTTAGTGATAACAGCGTAATCTAGAAGGATTTCAGAATTGATAAAACAAAATCCTCAGAAATAACTGGAGACCTTAAGACCCCAAGACATTTATCAACAAGACTACGACCCTCAACAACGAAACCAAAGACCTATAGCTACAAGACCAACAACAAGACCAAATGCATTCAGCAACAAGAACATGTCCTTCAACCAACAAGACCAAAGACCATCAACAAGAAGACGATCCAAGCAGAAAGTCCATTAACGACCAGACCAACACAGCAAGACCAAAGACCTTCAACAGCAAGACCAAAGACCTTCAACAGCAAGACCAAAGACCTTCAACAGCAAGACCCCGACCTTCAACAGCATGACCAAAGACCTTCAATAGCAAGACCAAAGACCTTCAACAGCAAGACCAAAGACCTTCAACAGCAAGACCAAAGACCTTCAATAGCAAGACCAAAGACCTTCAACAGCAAGACCAAAGACCTTCAACAGCAAGACCAAAGACCTTCAACAGCAAGACCAAAGACCTTCTACAGGAAGACCAAAGACCTTCAACAGCAAGACCAAAGACCTTCAACAGCAAGACCAAAGACCTTCAACAGCAAGACCACGACCTTCAGCCCCAGAGGACGAACAACCAATTTCAGCGAAAGACCTTGTGTCGTGGACGCCGAGAGACAGAGAAAGAAAGAGAGAGAGAGAGGGAAACGACCGCCTAAATGACCCACAATTCTCTAAATGATCCACAAAACCTTATCATAAGTGTTTCTAACACCAGAGTGCTCGAAGCAAATGATACATAAAACACTTAAGAGTTACGGGAAAGAAAACTAGCAACATTAGAGGACAATGTAAAGTGCTGCAATAAAGGAGTTGAGGAATTCAAAGCGTGAGTTCGATGTTGGGCAAAACATCGTAAACATTCCTAAAGTCAAGCGCTCATAATAAGGAAGTTTGAAAGGAAGTGTTTATAATAGCAGTCTTTGTTATCTAACATCCTCAGAATAAAGGATTTTATGAGGTATATCTAACGAGTTTGAGTTGTATAGTGCTAATAATATGAGGGTTTGAGAGGTAAAGTTCTCATAATAAATGGATATTTCAGGAAAGTTCCCATAATATAAGGATATTTCAGGAAAGTTTTCATAATAAATGTATATTTCAGGAAAGTTCTCATAATATGAGGATATTCCAGAAAAGTTCTCGTAATAGCTACGTTTGTGAGACAAAATACTCATATTTATATTGTTTGTCGTATAAACTGCTCATAATAGCTTGGTTTGTGAAGTAAAGTGTTCATGGTTTTTGTGAGGCAATGCTCTCAGTGGCAGCGTTTGTGATGCAAATATTTAAAAAGGAGAGTGAAGACTTGCAACAAGGCCACAGGAGACTCAAGAAGCCACAAAGACCACGTGCAACATCTGGGGGAGGATCTTGCGCTAAGTGCGGGTAATAGCAGAGTTTGGGAAGTAAATATGTAAAAACGAGAGTGATGACCTTGAGGGAGGCGCAGTTAGGGGAGGTCCACGAACCTGATGAAGGCGAGGTGAACTCCTGAGGCGCATTGAGGTCGTCAACCCCTGCCTGCCTGTCCCCCCCTCCTCACCTACCTCTTCCTTACCACACTTCTTCCTTCTTAACTTCAGCTGGGGTCCTCCTGCTCCTCCTCCTTCGCTGATCCAGTTCTTGACCCTTCGTCTTCCAGCTGCTACTGCTGCTTCTGCTGCTGCTGTTGCTGCTGCTGCTGCTGCTGTTTCTGCTGCTGTTGCTTCTGTTGCTGTTGCTGCTGCTGCTGCTACTTGTCCTCCTGTTGCTACTTGTCTCACGGCTAACTCGGCGAAGAACGGTGTTCTATGATTGAACAAAGACAGTCAGGAAGTCTTCTATTTAGTATTAATTCTATTACGTTTTCTGATTCGACTCGGGTTTCTAAATGACCTGTTTCTCTCATTTTTATTTCTCCCAAATCCTGGGGAATTTCTTCACAATTATATGTCGCAAAGGAAGTTAGAGTTGAGATGTGTACATTTGTCAGTCACCTCACTTCCTGTCTATTCATCTTTTTAATCACTTTTTGGTGTTTTTTTGGGTGAGAATGAGGTGGTTCTTCCACGGCGGCGTCACAATCTTAATGACTCTTTGAACATGTGACGAGTTTTCTGCACGAATCAGTTCTCTTTTTGTACCGACTGTGCAACTTGTCGTTTTTTAATCCGGTTTACCACTGGCAATAAACTTACACTTTCAGTGATTGTGCATCTTAAGCAATTTAGACATGCATGTTTAGTGGGGGTTTTGCTTAATTTGCATATCATATTGTGCGTGTGTGGTTGTGTGTTTATGTGTGCGCGTGTGTATGTATGTGTGTGTGTGTGTGTGTGTGTGTGTGTGTGTGTGTGTGTGTGTGTGTGTGTGTGTGTGTCTGTGTGTGTGTGTGTGTGTGTGTGTTTATTCACCTAAGTATACTTGCGGGGGTTCAGCTCTGATCTTTCGGCCCGCCTCTCAACTGTCAATCAATCAACTGTTACTACTAATTTTTTTCCACACACACACGCACACACACACACACACACACACACACACACACACACACACACACACACACACACACACACACACACACACACACACCACAGGAATCAGCCCGCAAAAGCTGTCTATCTCCCAGGTACCTATTTACTGCAAGGTAACAGGAGCATCAGAGTGAAAGAAACTCTGCCCATTTTGTTTCTCGCCGGCGCACGGAATCGAACCCGGGCCACAAAATTACGTAACCAGGGTGCTGTCCACATAGCCATCGGCGCCCCTAATGTGTGTGTGTGTGTGTGTGTGTGTGTGTGTGTGTGTGTGTGTGTGTGTGTGTACTCACCTAGTTGTACTCACCTAGTTGTGCTTGCTGGAGTTGAGCTCCGGCTCCCTGGTCCCGCCTCTCAACCGTCAATCAACAGGTGTACAGATGCCTAAGCCTATTGGGCTCTATCATATCTACACTTGAAACTGTGTATGGAGTCAGCCTCCACCACATTACTTCCTAATGCATTCCATTTGTCAACCACTCTGACACTAAAAAAGTTCTTTCTAATATCTCTGTGGCTCATTTGGGCACTCAGTTTCCACCTGTGTTCCCTAGTGCATGTGCCCCTTGTGTTAAACAGCTTGTCTTTATCAACCCTCTCGATTCCCTTGAGGATCTTGAATGTGGTGATCATGTCCCCCCTAACTCTTCTGTCTTCCAACGAAGTGAGGTTTAATTCCCGTAGTCTCTCCTCGTATCTCATACCTCTCAGCTCGGGTACTAGTCTGGTGGCAAACCTTTGAACCTTTTCCAGTTTAGTCTTATGCTTGACTAAACATGGACTCCATGCAGGAGCCGCATACTCCAGGATTGGTCTGACATATGTGGTATATAATGTTCTGAAAGATTCCTTGCACAAGTTTCTAAAGGCCGTTCTTATGTTAGCCAACCTGGCATATGCTGCTGATGTTATCCTCTTGATATGAGCTTCAGGGGAGAGGTCTGGCGTGATATCAACACCCAGGTCTTTCTCTCTCTCTGACTCTTGAAGTATTTCATCTCCCAAATGATACCTTGACTCTGGTCTCCTGCTTCCTACCCCTATCTTCATTACATTACATTTGGTTGGGTTAAACTCTAACAGCCATTTGTTCGACCATTCCTGCAGCTTGTCTAGGTCTTTTTGAAGCCACAAGCTGTCCTCCTCTGTCTTAATCCTTCTCATAATTTTGGTATCGTCAGCAAACATTGAGAGGCATGAGTCTATACCCTCTGGGAGATCATTTACGTATATCAGAAACAGATAGGTTCAAGTACAGAGCCCTGTGGGACTCCACTGGTGACTTCACGCCATTCTGAGGTCTCACCCTTCACTGTAACTCTCTGCTTCCTATTGCTTAGGTACTCCCTTATTCACTGGAGCGCCCTATCAGTTACTCCTGCCTGTTTCTCCAGCTTATGCATCAACCTTTTATGGGGTACTGTGTCAAAGACTTTCCGACAGTCCAAAAAAATGCAGTCCGCACATCCTTCTCTTTCTTGCTTAATCTTTGTCACCTGATCGTAGAATTCTATCAAGCCTGTAAGGCAAGATTTATCCTCCCTGAACCCATGTTGATGGGTTGTCACGAAGTCTCTTCTCTCCAGATGTGTTACTAGGTTTTTTCTCACAATCTTCTCCATCACCTTGCATGGTACACAAGTTAAGGACACTGGCCTGTAGTTCAGTGCCTGTTGTCTGTCACTCTTTTTGTATATTGGTACTACCGAAGCAGTCTTCCATATTTCTGGTAGGTCTCCCGTTTCCAGTGACCTACTATACACTATGGAGAGCGGCAAGCAAAGTGCTCCTGCACACTCTTTCAAAACCCATGGTGAGATTCCGTCCGGCCCAACAGCTTTTCTCACATCCAGCTCCAATAGGTACTTCTTGACCTCATCTCTTGTAATTTCGAACCTATCCAAGGTCACCTGGTTTGCTGCCACCTCTTCTAGCGCTGCGACATCTCCCTGTTCTATTGTAAAGACCTCCTGGAACCTTTTGTTGAGTTCTTCACACACCTCTTTGTCATTCTCTGTGTACCTGTCCTCGCCCACCCTATGTTTCATCAACTGTTCCTTCACTGTTGTCTTCCTCCTGATGTGACTGTGTAGTAGCTTTGGTTCGGTCTTGGCTTTGTTTGCTATATCATTTTCATAACTTTTCTCTGCTTCTCGTCTCACCCTGACATACTCATTCCTGGCTCTCTGGTATCTCTCTCTGCTTTCTGGTGTTCTGTTATTCCAGAAGTTCCTCCACGCCCTTTTGTTCAGTTTCTTTGCTTCCATACATGCCCAATTATACCATGGATTCTTCTTTTGCTTCTCGGATTTTTCCTTTTGGGCCGGGACAAACCTGTTTACTGCCTCCTGACACTTTTGGGTGACATAGTCCATCATATCTTGTACAGACTTAGCTCTGAGGTCTGTGTCCCAAGGTATTTCCCTTCTCATCTCCTCATAATATCCCTTTCGGTATGCCATCCTTTTGTTTCCTAGTTCTTTTTGGGGGGAGAAAATTCCTAGCTCTACCAGGTACTCAAAGTTCAATACACTGTCATCACTCATTCCCAAGGGTGCTTCCATCTTGACTTCCCTTATATCCCACTCATTTAGAGTAAATATCAAATCAAGGATTGCTGGTTCATCTTCTCCTTTCATTCTTGTTGGTTCCTTGATGTGCTGGCTTAGAAAGTTTCTTGTTGCCACGTCCAGCAGCTTAGCTCTACATGTTTCTGGTCTTCCATGCGGGTCTCTGTTCTCCCAATCTATCTTCCCATGGTTGAAGTCTTCCATGATTCGTCCAGATCCATTCCTGCTAGCAACAGAAGCTGCTCTCTCTATTATGTTAATGGTGGCCATGTTGTTTTTATTATATTCCTGTCTAGGTCTTCTGTCATTTGGTGGTGGATTATATAAGACTACGACTATAATTTTTTGCCCTCCAGTTGTTATGGTACCTATTATGTAGTCACTGAAACCTTCACTTCCCTGAAAAACCATCTCCTCAAAATCCCAGCCTTTTCTTACCAGCAGGGCTACACCACCCCCACCTCTTCCTTCTCTCTCTTTCCTCATAACATAATAGTCCTGTGGGAACACTTCATTTGTTATGGTTTTCGTTAGCTTTGTTTCTGTGAGAGCTATTATGTCTGGGTTTTGCTCTAGTATCCATTCTCCAAGTTCATTTGCTTTATTTGTAATTCCATCTATGATAGTGTACTTTGCCTTGAGGCTCACTTTCTTCTGTCCCTTCTCAAATCTCCTCTTTGGTGAGTGTTCTGCTGTTGGGGGGAAGCTGTTCCATGGGTGCGAGGATTTGTGAGGTGGATAACAGGGTTGCAGAGGATACTGGGATGAGGTATATGTAGTATATGTGTGTGTGTGTGTGCTTTATCAAGTTTTGTCTTAGATGAACTAGATATAGATGAAGAGCCCCACCTCGTAGCTATCCTGGCTGGTGCATATATAACTCCCAAGGTTCCAGAACCCCCAAGAGTTCTGGAGCGAGGAACTTATCATCGTGGTGCATGAAGCTGTGAGTATCAGATGCTCCCACCACCATCGCTGGCACAGAATCATTTATGTATTTATATCTCGTTGCATCTTATTACTCCCTTACATTGATGTGGCTCATCTGTGAGTCTCAGCTCCCACCAGTTCCCCTCCCCCCCCCATTGTTTATTATTATGGAGGATATTTGTCTTTGGTGCTTTAAAGCAGTCAACCCAGCCACTTGGGCTGGACGGTAGAGCGACGGTCTTGCTTCATGCATGTCAGCGTTCAATCCCCGACTGTCCACAAGTGGTTAGACACCATTCCTTTCCCTCCGTCCCATCCCAAATCTTTATCCGGACCCAGTGCTATATAGTCGTAATGGCTTGGCGCTTTCCCCTGATAACTTCTTCCTTCTTTAAGTCAGTTCTTATGTTTGTTATTGTTGCATATGGCTGCTGTTATGTCCAGATTGATTGATTTTCTATTTTCTGTTCTCGGCAACTGCGTTTTTAGCATATTTTCCTATCAATCTGGTCGCCTCCTCCCTCTTGTAAACCAACCCGTTCTCGCACTTTCTTACAGTCAATATTGACTTATTAAATACGTGCATATGTGACATACTAATTTATTGTGAATATTTTAGTTTACCTTGAAAAGCTTCATAGAAAACACCGACCTTACCTAACCTTCTTAGTATGTTAAGATAAGCATCTTAGGTAAGGTCGGTGTTTTCTATGAAGCTTTTCAAGGTAAACTAAAATATTCACAATAAATTAGTATGTCACATATGCACGTATTTAATAAGTCAATATTGACTATACGAAAGTGCGAGAACAGGTTGTATAAATATCATTAATTTCCATTTGGAGGGTTAAATTTCAATACCATTTTGATGGCATATTTCTGTATCTGTCAATGTCACGTTGTCCTATTGCTCATTCATCTATAGTCTCTGCCATTATTATCAGCAGTTGAGCATCGTCTGTCTTGCATGACTGTACTTCCTCCGAGGGGGTGGGGGTGGGGGTGGGGGGGTGGGGGTCGTGTTTCATAAATCACAACTTTATTGGTCTGAGTTCTTGCTGGGTTGCTGAGTTCTTGTTCTTGAGCACTCAAGGTGTGCTTGCCTCGGTGTGTTCTCTTAGATGTGCTTGCTGAGTCGTGCTTTTGCCTTCAAACTCTGTCTTCTGGATTGTTTGTTGTTTAATGACAACAAGACTGTTGTCTTGTTTTGCATATTATACTTACATATAAACCTGTGTAGGAGATAGTTTCATCGCCTCCTTGCTTATAACTAATAGTAGTTGTTTATAACTTTTACTGCTATGGAGCTTTTCCTGAAGTCTCTCTTGACTTTTATTTAAAGTTAGTGAATGTCACTAACTCACTTTTCTCACTAACTCACTGTTGTTCCTCACTTTGAACAAAGTTAACTTCTTTGTTTACTCTGTCGGTTCCTCTTAAAATCTATTATCATGTTCCTCCAGTTTGATAAGGTCCAGTTTCCTCAAATCTTGAGCAACCGCTGTTACATATATAACCTTTTTTCTAGTTTTTTTTTTTTTTGTGCCTTTTTCTGGTGGGAGTTTCATGCCGTAGAAAAATACTAAGGAGAGTGTCAAGTAGGTTGTAAATAGCTCTTGGAAGACTCTTTTGTCCAAGAAAACTTTATTGTTCAAGAAGACTCTTTTTGTCAAGAAAGACTATCCAGACGTTGTCCAATTTGGAGTATACAGCCGATGCTGTAATGCTAATAAGAGCCTCTAATTGTTCATTTAATGGCAATTTATACTTGATGGCTTTATTCCTTTTATAATGTAGATTTTTTGTTCATGCTGCTCTGTTGTACGAGTCTTCTCATTCCTATTCCTATTAACATAACTTTGCATGTGCCTGGGAACAGGTTCAATGTTGAGGCCATCTGTGAGGGCCTCATTTGTTCATGTGAGGGCGTCTAGTTCTATTTTGATGTACAATTTCAGTTATTAGGATATTAATGGGTAGCTGCTCTGCATTTTCAACAAATAGGGATATGCAGTAGAGTCAGTTTCTCTTGCCAGGTTGAAGCGGTATATTATAATCAAAATGGGACCTACTGTGTACCCTTGTGGTACTCTGCTCGTTGTTTTTCTTCACTTGGATAGTAACCCCCTCTCTCACTGTGACCCTTTGTTTTCTTCCTGTCAAGTGCTCTATCAATCAACTTTTTAAATCACTCTTCCAAAACCACCAGTCTTAAGAACTAGTACTTAATGTATCAGTATCGAATCCTCTCTGATTCCCTATGCACAAACTATCCAATCAACCCGCTCTCGTGCTTGACTTCCACATTGATGGGAAATTGTAAGAAGTTCATAGCAGGATTATTTTTCTTCTCCGAATCCATTGCTAGTGTTTGAAGAAAGCTTTCAGGTTTTGAACATGTTTTGGGATTCTTCTTAAGATCAGTCTCTCGGATAATTTAAGACGATGCTTGTTATTGATGCTGATCTGAAGTTCAGTGGTTCTCATCTCTCCACTTTCTTGTATACTGGCAACACCTCAGCCCTAGCTTTTGTTCTACTTTTCTTGCAAAGTGTTGAATATTATATTTACGTTTTGTACTCACCTATTTGTGCTTGCGGGGGTTGAGCTTTGGCTCTTAGGTCCCGCCTCTCAACTGTCAATCAACTGGTGTACAGATTCCTTGAGCCTATTGGGATCTATCTTATCTACACTTGAAACTGTGTATGGAGTCAGCCTCCACCACATCACTGCCTAATGCATTACATCTATTAACTACTCTGACACTGAAAACGTTCTTTCTGGTGTCTCTATGGCTCATTTGGGTACTCAGCTTCCACCTGTGTCCCCTTGTTCGTGTACCACCCGTGTTAAATAATCCATTCTTATCTACCCTGTCAATTCACCTGAGAATTTTGTATGTGGTGATCATGTCACCCCGAGCTCTTCTGCCTTCCAGCAACGTGAGGTGCATTTCTAGCAGACTTTTCTCGTAACTCATGCCTCTTAGTTCTGGGACTAGCCTAGTGACATAGCTCTAAACTTTTTCCAGTTTCGTCTTGTGCTGGACAAGGTACCGGCTCCATGCTGGGGCCACATACGCCAGGATTGGCCTTATATACGTGGCATACAAGGTTCTGAAAGATTCCTTACACATGTTTTTGAAGGCTGTTCTGATATTAACCAGCCTCGCATACGCCGCCGATGTTATTCTTTTGATGTGGGCTTCAGGAGACTTCATCTCACATTCGGTATCCCGTGTCTGGCCTTCTGTTTCCTCCGTCTAGTTTCATTACCTTACATTTACTTGGGATGAACTTTAGTAGCCATTTGTTGGACCATTCCTTCAGCTTGTCTAGTTCATCTTGCAGCCTCATACTATCTTTCTATGCCTTAATCCTTCTCATATTTTTTGCATCATCAGGAAACATTGAGAGGAACGGGTCTATTTCCTCTGGGAGATCATTTTCATATATCAGAAACAGTATAGGTCTAAGAACTGATCCCTGTGGGACACTGTGACGCCTGGTCACTCCAAGACCTCACCCCTCACGGTGACTCGCTGTCTTCTGTTGCTTAGGTACTCCCTTATCCAATGGAGTACCTTCCCTTTCACTCCTGCCTGCAGCTCCAGCTTGTGCACTAGTCTCTTACATGGTACTGTGCCAAAGGCTTTTTGGCAATCCAAAAATATGCAGTCTGCTCAGCCCTATCTTGCCTGATATTTGTTGCCTGGTCATAGAATTCAATTAATCCTGTGAGGGATGATTTGCCATCCCTGAACCCATGCTGATGTTGTGTTACAAAGTTCTTCCGATCGCGATGTTCCACTAGCTTTTTTCTAACAATCTCCTTCATCATCTTGCATGATATGTAAGTTCGGAACACTGGCCTGTAGTTCAGTGCCTGAACTACAGATGTGTGTGTGTGTGTGTGTGTGCGCGTGATAACGTATTTCCATCAGATTAAGTGCTACTCCATCATAAGCTTCGCTCCATCGTGATAACAACCACTGTAACTTAATTATGGGGCAGTGCATCATGGTAAGCCTCATTTGGTGGTGCTCCGTCATAAAGGACACCCACTCTCTATAGGTGCCGCTTCCCCTTAAGTGACGCAACGGAGAAATCTTTAGTCAATGAACTATGTTCCCTCTGGATATCCAACCCCGTTCTGGACAGCACTCCGGGAGCAGCGAGTGGCGCAGGTGACAACAGCAGCACGACAGGCAACAGCAGCAGCAGCGACAACAGAAGCAGCCAACGGAGGAGCAAGGATGAGACCGGAGTAACAACGGCATTAGCACAAGCACCGGTGGAAATGATAGCCCTGCGAGCCGGAGTGATGTTACTCACTCACGACCTGAACGCCCAGTCCAGCCCAATAGCTTCTGTCCTCCCTACAGCATCACGCGAGCGCCCCCACTCGCCTTCGTGTGTAACCCACACACAAGGACACGACAGCGGCCAGCCTGACGGCGATATCCTTCCCGGTTTGAGCGCGTGGACCGTGTTTGGTCAGGTCCACTACACCTCGTTTGGTCAGGTCAAGTGGTCCTTCTCCTCCCCCCACGCAAGTGAAGAGGGGGAGCCTCCGCCCCCTCTTCCTCACCTCGGCCCGGGTCTAGCTGCATCTGGCAGCCCCCCAGGAGCAGGGGGTTATAAATGGCAGCGGTGGACTCGTGGCGAGGAAGTCCCCTGCCATCCTTGCCAGCGCAACCACCGTGTCCTCATCCTTGTCTCTGTTGGTGACTCGCATACACACTCTCTAGTGACCAGGTAAGGCGCGATCGCAGTTTCTTAGACACGGCGCTCAATCTTCTGATTACTCAAGTGGGCAAGTTTGCAGTTGCCTTTTTTCTTCTCTCTCTCTCTCTCTCTTGGCGTGTCTGTCACGGCAGGTGATGGATCTCCGTCTGGCCGCCTTCAGGAAAACGATTATTCTGAAGGAGGAGCAGAGATCAGGTGTCTGTGGGACTTACTCCTGCCGTCTATTAGATCAGGTGTCTGTGGGACTTACTCCTGCCGTCTATTTGCAAATAAGAAAATTTATTTGTATAAATCTACCTTCACATCATGCAACATTTATTTCTTCTTTTGTTTTACTTATAATTTTTTTGCTATATTTTGTCTTCGTCATTTATTTCCTCTTCCTTCTATTCCCTCAAATATTTCTCTTGCTCTTAATCTTTCCTTCTGCATATTTGGCTTTCTAAACACTATCGGTATTCAAAGGGCAGATGTCACTGTCTTCAGTGATGATCCGGAGCCGTTTAGAGGTTTGTCCCAGTGATGTCTCCATGGTACACTTTGTCCCCAGTGATGTTTCTAAGGTGCACTTTATTCCCAGTGATGTCTCCAGGGTGCACTTTGTCCCCAGTGATGTTTCTAAGGTGCACTTTGTTCCCAGTGATGTCTCCAGGGTACACTTTGTCCCCAGTGATGTCTCCAGGGTACACTTTGTTCCCAGTGATGTTTCTAAGGTACACTTTGTTCCCAGTGATGTTTCTAAGGTACACTTTGTTCCCAGTGATGTCTCCATGGTACACTTTGTTCCCAGTGATGTTTCTAAGGTACACTTTGTTCCCAGTGTTGTCTCCATGGTACACTTTGTTCCCAGTGATGTTTCTAAGGTACACTTTGTCCCCAGTGATGACTCCAAGGAACACTTTGTCCCCAGTGATGACTCCAAGGAACACTTTGTCCCCAGTGATGAATCCAGGGTACACTTTGTCCCCAGTGATGACTCCAGGGTACACTTTGTCCCCAGTGATGACTCCAGGGTACACTTTGTCCCCAGTGATGACTCCAAGGAACACTTTGTCCCCAGTGATGACTCCAGGGTACACTTTGTCCCCAGTGATGACTCCAGGGTACACTTTGTCCCCAGTGATGACTCCAGGGTACACTTTGTCCCCAGTGATGACTCCAGGGTACACTTTGTCCCCAGTGATGACTCCAGGGTACACTTTGTCCCCAGTGATGACTCCAGGGTACACTTTGTCCCCAGTGATGTCTCCAAGGAACACTTTGTCCCCAGTGATGTCTCCAGGGAACACTTTGTCCCCAGTGATGACTCTAAGATACACTTTGTCCCCAGTGATGTCTCCAGGGTACACTTTGTCCCCAGTGATGACTCCAAGGAACACTTTGTCCCCAGTGATGTCTCCAGGGAACACTTTGTCCCCAGTGATAACTCCAAGGAACACTTTGTCCCCAGTGATGTCTCCAAGGAACACTTTGTCCCCAGTGATGTCTCCAGGGAACACTTTGTCCCCAGTGATGACTCTAAGATACACTTTGTCCCCAGTGATGACTCCAGGGTACACTTTGTCCCCAGTGATGACTCCAGGGTACACTTTGTCCCCAGTGATGACTCCAGGGTACACTTTGTCCCCAGTGATGACTCCAAGGAACACTTTGTCCCCAGTGATGTCTCCAGGGAACACTGTCCCCAGTCATGTCTCCAGGGAACACTGTCCCCAGTGATGACTCTAAGATACACTTTGTCCCCAGTGATGTCTCCAGGGTACACTTTGTCCCCAGTGATGACTGCAGGGTACACTTTGTCCCCAGTGATGACTCCAAGGAACACTTTGTCCCCAGTGATGTCTCCAGGGTACACTTTGTCCCCAGTGATGACTCCAAGGAACACTGTGTCCCCAGTGATGTCTCCAGGGTACACTTTGTCCCCAGTGATGTCTCCAGGGTACACTTTGTCCCCAGTGATGACTCCAAGGAACACTTTGTCCCCAGTGATGTCTCCAGGGAACACTTTGTCCCCAGTGATGTCTCCAGGGTACACTTTGTCCCCAGTGATGTCTCCAGGGTACACTCTGTGCCAGTGTTAGCAACAGGAGAGAGACAAACAGAACACGAGGAAACAAACAGAGGGTCAAGGAAATAACGGGGCGGAGATATAATCAGTTGCCGCGCTCGAGGGCTGAAACTAGTTGCAATCCATCTTGTCTCCAATTCAGCCCAGCTACTTGCCAGTTGAATTATGCATAGAGAGGCTGTGGGTGGTGGTGGTGGTGACGATTGTGGTTGAGACTGTAGTGGTGGTGGTGGTGAGGATTGTGGTTGAGACAGTAGTGGTGGTGGTGGTGGTGACGATTGTGGTTGAGACAGTAGTGGTGGTCGTGGTGAGGATTGTGGTTGAGACAGTAGTAGTGGTGGTGGTGGTGAGGATTGTGGTTGAGACAGTAGTGGTGGTGGTGGTGGTGACGATTGTGGTTGAGACAGTGGTGGTGGTGACTAGGATGGTTGCGTTGGTGTTTGTGTTTGTAGTGGTGGTGATGGTGATAGTAATGGTGATGATGAAAGCGCTGATAGTGATGGTGAAGGTGTTTCCGTACGTGAAATGCTTTTTTTGCTATGCTAGCGCGCGCACACACACACACACACACACACACACACACACACACACACACACACACACACACACACACACATACACACACACACCACAAACAAAACCACCCCGACAACTGACCAGACCCCCCAGCAAGAGGCGCTCACCCCCCCCCCCCCCCGAGACAAACACACATGCCTGAGCAGATTTCCTACACCCTCTCAATCGACGCCAAATGAAGCATTAACAAATACAAGATACAACTCAGAAGAGCATCAGCAGGATAACGGAAACCCCTTAACTCAATACTCTTACAATACAGATCAAACACACCTCACCACAAATGAAAGTCAATCCAGTTGACTTCACAAGTGGTTGGAAGACAGAGAGGACTTGAATGTGAGACAGAGACGTCACAATGACTGAGTAACTGTCAGGAGGAGTGTGTTGGACCTGATGGCTGACAAAAGGCAAACTCGTCACTTACTGACAGCTCTGATAGTAGGATGAGGTGTCGCCAATTAGTGACTGGGAATAATATAGACTGGTCTGACTGGTCATTGTCAGGTGGTCGTGGAGAGAGAGAGAGAGAGAGAGAGAGAGAGAGAGAGAGAGAGAGAGAGAGAGAGCACCTTTCCTAAGACAAGGAGCTTATCTTCACCCCCTGGTGGTTGTGAAGTCATGGATGAAGAATGCGAGATGCATCCAGACACTGGTGTTCTGACCTTAACTACTACTCCCCCCCCCCCATCGCTAACTATCCCCTGCCTTAACTATCTTCCCTAATTCATCACCGACCCTACCCACTAGCTGTTTCCCTTCGTCTACCAACTGCTTTCCCTCCCGAACCATCTGTCTGGACACCGTTACCTGTTGTGCCCACCAGCTGGCCCACCAGCTGGCCCACCAGCTGCCCCACCACACCGTCTTGGTATTCTCTGCCCGACCTCCAGTATCGTTGTTAAATATGTTGATGATTTTTTACTTCGCAAGCATTAGAGTTTATTCGTCTGTGTGTGTGTGTGTGTGTGTGTGTGTGTGTGTGTGTACTCACCTAATTGTGCTTGCGGGGGTTGAGCTCTGGCTCTTTGGTCCCGCCTCTCAACCGTGTGTGTGTGTGTGTGTGTGTGTGTGTGTGTGTGTGTGTGTGTGTGTGTCTGTGTGGTGTGTGTGTGTGTGTGTGTGTGTGTGTGTGTGTGTGTGTGTGTGTGTGTGTGTGTGTGTGTGAGAGTGTGTGTGTGTGGTGTGTGTGTGTGTGTGTGTGTGTGGTGTGTGTGTGTGTGTGTGTGGTGTGTGTGTGTGTGTGTGTGTGTGTGTGTGTGTGTGTGTGTGTGTGTGTGTGTGTGTGTGTGTGTGTGTGTGTGTGTCTGTCTGTCTGTCTTTTCGATTTACGTCTGCAGAATCGAGCAATTAGCTCTTGGACCCCGCCTTTCTAACCAATCTATTTTTCCTCACTTATGTCTACTACATATATTTCTCTCTAACACACACACACACACACACACACACACACACACACACACACACACTTCCACAGGAAGCAGCCCATAGCACCAGTCTAACTCACAGGTACCCATTTACTGCTAGGTGAACAGAACCATCAGGATGAAAGAAACTGTGCCCATTTGTTTCCGACTCCGCTGGGAATTGATGCCGATCCAATAGGACTGTGTGTGTGTGAGTGTGTACATCTGCGTCCATAGGAACATTTAATGGGAGCCATTTTTTAAACATATAATAATTTACTTAATTCATTCAACTATGAATATATCCACCCACAATTGTATTCTCTACCAGCTCTTAAAATATGTTAAATCCTTATAGAATTTGAAACAAATTACAGGGGTAGCATAATAGATGTGGGATCGTTGTATTGTTTCAAGCGCAGGTTAGACATATATATGAATGTGTTTCAGTGCATATAAATAGGAGCTGCCTCATATGAGCCAATAGCCCTTCTGTAATTTCCTATATTCCTGTATTGTTGTTGTTAGGTGGCATCCTGGATAATGGTCAAATGCTGCATATATCCCAGATATACTCGAATTTCACACAAACGCCGCGAGGCACAGCACGAGGAAAATAGCCGGAAGGCTGCACATGAAATATGCCGCAAGGCAAAGAACTAGAACCGCAAGGCCCCAGCAACGAGTGAACCGCAAGGCCCCAGCAACGAGTGAACCGCAAGGCCCCAGCAACGAGTGGACCGGAAGGCCCCAGCAACGAGTGGACCGGAAGGCCCCAGCAACGAGTGAACCGCAAGGCCCCAGCAACGAGTGGACCGCAAGGCCCCAGCAACGAGTGGACCGCAAGGCCCCAGCAACGAGTGGACCGCAAGGCCCCAGCAACGAGTGGACCGCAAGGCCCCAGCAACGAGTGGACCGGAAGGCCCCAGCAACGAGTGGACCGCAAGGCCCCAGCAACGAGTGGACCGCAAGGCCCCAGCAACGAGTGAACCGCAAGGCCCCAGCAACGAGTGGACCGGAAGGTCCCAGTCCCAAAAAAAGGGTTCATACCTGAAGTCAAAGAGTGGGATCATCCCAGACAAAGTAGCTACAGAGAGGTGTATTGCACCTCCCTGTGAATACCACCTATACCGTGAAGGTCTACCGCCACCAACTATACAGTGGAAGTTTACTTTGATGCCGGACTATGTTCAGGACTAAAGTATACTTACTGGTTGATCAGTAAGTTCCTGTGGTGGGTTTAATAACCCTTTAGAAGTTGATGATCCAAAGCCCAATACCAAGTCCATCGAAACATGCTTCCAGTACAAACCACTCCCAGTCCCCCCCTGCCCTTGCTCGTCATCATATACGCGCCACCACCGTGAGTGGAGGGGTTTAAGCTACTAGTAGAAATAAGGGACATGATAACGACATGTAAGATTCAAAGGAGTATTGATAAAGTAAATAATGAAGCAGTGTTCAAAGCAAGGCACAAATGAGTCAGAGAGATGTCAGGAAGAACTTTTTAAGTTATAAAGTTGTAAATAAGGGGAAATTGGTTTGTTGAAGAAGTGCCTGTAGCTAATTATTGCTTATGAAATTGCTTATGTAATTATGATTAGAAAAAGTAGAGCTTGAGTCATAGCATTAAACTATAAAATGTTTGAAAGGCGGGACTAGGAACTGGTGCTCGACCCTGCAAGCGAGAACGTCTAGGTGAACTTACCACTTGCTTCTCCCCACCACCTACACACCACCACCTACACACCACCACCTACACACCACAACTGCCTACACACCACCACCTACACACCACCACCTATACACCACAACTGCCTACACACCATCACCTACACACCACAACTGCCTACACACCACCACCTACACACCACAACTGCCTACACACCACCACCTACACACCACAACTGCCTACACACCACCACCTACACACCACAACTGCCTACACACCACCACCTACACACCACCACCACCTACACACCACCACCTACACACCACCACCTACACACCACCACCACCTACACACCAACTCCCACAAGCAGTCGCTACCAACCAAAACCTGCAAACCAACACCTGCTCATTACCACCTACACCTACCCCCACACAACCACCTACACATCACTGTCTAACCCTACCCACCTACCCCCACCCACATCAGCAGTGACCCAACATGGGAGGAGGGCGGACCACGCCATCATCTCCCACTCTGCAAACCAAGAGAGAGAGAGAGAGTCCCAGAAAAAGGGGTTCCACCCAGTTATTACCCTGGGAGGGTAGACCTGTTGCTCTCCCCTAAGGGGAAGGATAATAAAAGTGGGCGACTTTCTTTTTAACATATGATCGTCTCGTAAAGCATTCTGTTATGCCCCGCTTTATTCAGCAGGAGAATATGCCGCGAGGCCCCTTTTCCGTCCTTCTAACCTCTTCCTTTTCTCTCTTCTCGATTCCTTTCCTCTTACCGTTTCTCTGTTGTTAAGACGAGCCTAGCCCCGTTAACGGAACAAGAGACACACACAAACGCAGCATTGCAACTATGCACGAGACTCCAGAATACAAAAAGATGCAATTAATTCAATTAGCAACAATTTGGTCAAGAGGAACAGATTTGTGTTCGGGTGTATGTTATTAGCGTGAAGCGGGGTACCTACGTCACGGAGGTCTTTGTAGTCACGAATGGAGTCGCCGTTAGTAACCTTCAAAAAAGCCGTTAGTGATTGTTAAAACCGTTAGTGATCGTTGAAACCGTTAGTGATCGTTGAAACCGTTAGTGATCGTTGAAACCGTTAGTGATCGTTGAAACCGTTAGTGATCGTTGAAACCGTTAGTGATCGTTGAAACCGTTAGTGATCGTTGAAACCGTTAGTGATCGTTGAAACCGTTAGTGATCGTTGAAACCGTTAGTGATCGTTGAAACCGTTAGTGATCGTTGAAACCGTTAGTGATCGTTGAAACCGTTAGTGATCGTTGAAACCGTTAGTGATCGTTGAAACCGTTAGTGATCGTTGAAACCGTTAGTGATCGTTAAACTCGTTAGTCCTGAATGCATGCAGAAAATGAAAGTATTCAAAACGTAAATACTATACATTGTAGGAGAAATCCCATTACTCTGCAGAAGTCGGCCCTCCTGTGTAGCTTCCAACTTGAGAGGGAGGAAGGTAGATGTTCCTTTACATTTCGGTGTGACTGTGAGTAGATTAGGAAGCCAAGAGCCTGGGTAGGACAAGAAGCGGTATTCTGTCGGGTATTTAGCAAGGTGTTCCTCCTCCTCCTTAGTTCATGGTTGGAACAAAGAGCGAGGATATTAGCTCACCAGCACGGGTGTGGAGGAGGTAAGGGGAGCTGGAGGAGGGAGGGAGCCGGAGGAAAGGATGGTCGGAGTTCGGGTTGGGGAGCGTGATGTGAGAACCAGATTAATGGTACGATAAATATGGTTTGACCATTTTGTGCACGTAAATTGTTTCGTTTTTCACGTGGGGATTTAACGCGTGTTCAGCTCAGAACGTAACCAGCTTAGCAATGTCGCAACGTCACGCTTCATTGCCATCTGCCTGATCAACCAGACTACGGTTGCATGTCGCCTGCGAACTGCAACCACTATGAACTGGCACCAAAATCAATTCGTAACATTTTCTTTGCAATATGAAAAAAATTATACCACAAGAGAAAGCATATTATAAAATAGCTTTACGACGAAATACTTCCTATACACCTGACGCTTTGTAAATATTACGTTCATTTAAGAATAATGACCTAGGAAGGATTTAGAATTGAGTGATTGCTGAGGGCTGAGACGTTAATAACAATTGCACTGAGGGTAGAATAGAACCAGTGAAGAGCAGAGGTGCCATAGGCACAATCAGAGAACACTGTATAAACATCAGAGGTCCGCGGTTGTTCAACGTCCTCCCAGCAGGCATAAGAAATATTGCCGGAACAACCGTGGACATTTTCAAGAGGAAACTAGATTTATTCCTCCAAGGAGTGCCGGACCAACCGGGCTGTGGTGGGTATGTGGGCCTGCGGGCCGCTCCAAGCAACAGCCTAGTGGACCAAACTCAAACAAGTCAAGCCTGGCCTCGGGCCGGGCTTGGGGAGTAGAAGAACTCCCAGAACCCCATCAACCAGGGTCGGAGAACCAGTAGCAGTTTTAAGCATTTGATACCAGAAGACGCGTGAGTTTAGCGTGAGGTGAGAGAGGAAGCTACAACTGGTAAATAACTGGTCTTGAGGAGTTGGATGAGGCCACCAGGGCCAGTCATAAAAATATTTGAAATGACGGTCATCACTTGCAATTTGCTTTATAAACGTGGTGATAGGCGCTTATTAGTAACGTGCATTGAAAGCCAAAACTAATCTCCAGCCAGATGGAGAATTAACGTAATATTTGTCATTACAACCCGACTAATACATTATTATTTTAACTTAACAAGGACGGCAAGGAAGATGAAAGTGGAAGGAATTCAACTGATGGCGACACAGCAGTAAGAGCCATATTCTGCAAATCACAGACATCCTATTAGAGAAAAGCATTGTGATCCACGAAGTTACTGTGTTACGAATAAAGAAAATCACAATAAGGACGAAAGTCACAGGTTCTCTAGACGAGGATAAGCAGATGTTACAAACGTGATTTCGGAGGCTTGGTTATGGAAACAGGATTAGCTGTATATATAGACCTGTAAACGACACCAATAAGACTGTCACAAGCAGGTAGGAAGAGGGATAACCACGACCAGCTAAGTTAATCAGGAGTGCCTTTAACGACCAAGTAACGGAACAAGGAGTGACCTCAACAGTCAGGGACTCGACGCAGCTTCTCACGAACCTGTGTTGCCATTTTAGGGTAGTGGAAGGAGGGGTGAAGTGTTTGAAGGAAGGGATCATTATATCTCTTTCCACTCACTATCTCTCTCTCTCTCTCTCTCTCTCTCTCTCTCTCTCTCTCTCTCTCTCTCTCTCTCTCTCTCTCTCTTTATTTTATTATGGTAGGAGAAAAAATGTACAGATGACTCTCGACAAGAATTCCTTTCTACAATATAAATCTTTAGAGTTTTTTTCCCTAAGGTGATAACGCTCAGGATAAACCGGTCCTCTCTTGTCTTCACCCAGGCTCTCACTCTCCCTGGCTCTCACTCTCCCTGGCTCTCACTCTCGCTGGCTCTCACTCTCCCTGGCTCTCACTCTCACTGGCTCTCACTCTCCTTAGGTCTCACTCTGCCTGGTTCTCTCTCTGTCTGGATCTCTCTCATTCCCTGTCTCTCACTCTGGTTTTCAATCTTCCTGGTTATTAGTCTCCAACATCTCTTACTCTCACTTTTCATTTTCTCTGTATTATCTTTCTTCCCTACTTTCTTCCAGATATTTTCCTCTTCTCTCCTACACTCTCTTCTTCATATTTCTATACCCTGTTGTCGAGCACACACACACACACTCTCTCTCTCTCTCTCTCTCTCTCGGGCCGGATCGCTTCGGTGGTCAAAGATGAAGCCCCGATGACCAATAACAACGTTCCAAAATCACAACTTGAGTTACTCTGAATGTGTAACAACCACTAAACTAGAATGACTTAGTATCGGGCTAAATCACTTACTGTTGAAGTTTCTGCTGGCTGCCGCCTGGAGCTGAGTGAGATCACTACTTGCCTCGCGAGAAGGGCATTGAAATCACCCATAATGATTTCTCCTTTTTTATCAG
>NC_091191.1:968766-971266 GCF_040958095.1 Procambarus clarkii
GAACATGAGAGGAAGCAGCTGAAGGCCTATAGACCTATGATAGACCACCGCTATTACTTAACCCAACAAACGCACTCACATAATCACCCACGCCATTAATTACCCCCAGCGACCCCTATAGTGAATGTTAACTCACTCAGCAACTTCATACATCCATAACTAATTCTCAGACCAGAACGTAACTCATTCTTCTCTGCAACTAATCTTTTCCACGTTGTATTCATTGTTTTGTAACCTGTTGTGTGATCACTTATTTAGACCTCAATTAATATTCTCCTTCGTATGACTTGTCACACTTCAATTACTCGCTCATTGGCGTCCTTACACTTCGCTTTTAAAGTGAATGAACAGCAGCAGTAGTAGTAGACGTAGTAGTAGAAGTAGTAGAAGTAGTAGTAGTAGTAGTAGTAGTAGTAGTAGTAGTAGTAGTAGTAGTAGTAGTAGTAGTAGTAGTAGTAACAGTAGTACCAGTAATTGTGATTCAAATAATGATAAGATCAGTGATAATTGGTAACGTAAGGTCCTGGGAGAGTGTCAGAAGGCCTGGGAGAGTGTCAGGGACCTGGGAGAGTGTCAGGGGGGCCTGGGAGAGTGTCAGGGGGGCCTGGAAGAGTGTCAGGGGGGCCTGGGAGAGTGTCAGGGGCCTGGGAGAGTGTCAGGGACCTGGGAGAGTGTCAGGGACCTGGGAGTGTGTCAGGGGACCTGGGAGAGTGTCAGGGGACCTGGGAGAGTGTCAGGGGGGCCTGGGAGAGTGTCAGGGGGGCCTGGGAGAGTGTCAGGGGACCTGGGAGTGTGTCAGGGGGGCCTGGGAGAGTGTCAGGGGACCTGGGAGAGTGTCAGAGGGGCCTGGGAGAGTGTCAGGGGGGCCTGGAAGAGTGTCAGGGGACCTGGGAGAGTGTCAGGGGGGCCTGGGAGAGTGTCAGGGGACCTGGGAGAGTGTCAGGGGGGCCTGGGAGAGTGTCAGTGGGGCCTGGGAGAGTGTCAGGGGACCTGCGAGAGTGTCAGGGGGGCCTGGGAGAGTGTCAGGGGAGCCTGGGAGAGTGTCAGGAACCTGGGAGAGTGTCAGGGACCTGTGAGAGTGTCAGAAGGCCTGGGAGAGTGTCAGAAGGCCTGGGAGAGTGTCAGGGGCCTGGGAGAGTGTCAGGGACCTGGGAGAGTGTCAGGAGAACCTGGGAGAGTGTCAGGGACCTGGGAGAGTGTCAGGGACCTGGGAGAGTGTCAGGGGGGCCTGGAAGAGTGTCAGGGACCTGGGAGAGTGTCAGGAGAACCTAGGAGAGTGTCAGGGACGCCTGGGAGAGTGTCAGGGGCCTGGGAGAGTGTCAGGGGGGGGGGGCCTGGACGCCACAAGCACCCACGTTAAGCTTCTTCTCCCACAGACCGTCGCTATCCCGACTACATCGTGGACCCGAGAGTCTCGTGTGAGAAGGAGGGCAGCTTCCCACACCCGAGGAACTGCAGCTGGTACTACAGGTGGGTACTGACGGGAGCTGGTAGTGGTAGTGGTTGTGGTAGTGGTGGTAGTGGTGGTGGTGAGGAGGATGGTAGTTGTTGGTGGTGACTGTGGCGGTGGTGTGCTTGGACGGGCTATAGGTTTTCACTCCTTTGACAGACAAGTTTACCCCTCACGGTGATCTGTCTTACAGCTGTCACGGCGACGCTCGGTAGAGGGAGGGAGGGAGACTGAGGAGGCTGGGAGGGATTGGTGAAAGAGAGTCCAGGAGAGAGGTAGGAGAGGTTGGGGGGGGGGGGGGAGTGCACGAAAGGCTAGTTGGCGGACGTCTGGGCTCGGGTCAGACCAAGAATGCAGGTGGCCCTGTAAACTGCAGGATTCGTGTGGCAAGACTCTATTTATATGCAACTTGACCCGTGGGGGGCCTGAGACCTGAATGTTGAGTGACAGACAGAGAGAGAGAGAGAGAGAGAGAGAGAGAGAGAGAGAGAGAGAGAGAGAGAGAGAGAGAGAGAGAGAGAGAGAGAGAGAGAGAGTGTGTGTGTGTGTTTACTAGTTGTGTTTTTGCGGGGGTTGAGCTTTGCTCTTTCGGCCCGCCTCTCAACTGTCAATCAACTGTTTACTAACTACTTTTTTTTTTTTTTTTTTTTCCACACCACACACACACACCCCAGGAAGCAGCCCGTGACAGCTGACTAACTCCCAGGTACCTATTTACTGCTAGGTAACAGGGGCACTTAGGGTGAAAGAAACTTTGCCCATTTGTTTCTGCCTCGTGCGGGAATCGAACCCGCGCCACAGAATTACGAGTCCTGCGCGCTATCCACCAGGCTACGAGGCGTGTGTGTGTGTGATTCCATCTGGGCCTATAGCCTTTGTCACATCCAACTCTAGTAAACACTTCCTTACTTCCCCGCAAGTAATCTCAAACTCTTCCAATGGTTCCTGGTTAGCTATTCCCTCTCTTATCTCTGGGATTTCTCCTTGCTCTAAGGTGAACACCTGTGTGTGTGTGTGTGTGTGTGTGTGTGTGTGTGTGTGTGTGTGTGT
>NC_091191.1:976266-983766 GCF_040958095.1 Procambarus clarkii
AGGTACTGGGGAACATCCTAGATACTGGGGAACATCCTAGGTTCTGGGGAACATCCTAGGTACTGGGGGAACATCCTAGGTACTAGGGAGCATCCTAGGTACTGGGGGAACCTCCTAGGTACTGGGGAGCATCCTAGGTACTGGGGAACATACTAGGTACTGGGGAGCATGCTAGGTACTGGGGGAACATCCTAGGTACTGGGGAGCGTCCTAGGTACTGGGGAGCATGCTAGGTACTGGGGAGCATCCTAGGTACTGGGGAGCATCCTAGGTATTGGGGAGCATCCTAGGTACTGGGAACATCCTAGGTACTGTGGAGCATCCTAGGTACTGGGGAATATCCTAGGTACTGGGGAACATCCTAGGTACTGGGAACATCCTAGGTACTGGGGAACATCCTAGGTACTGGGGGAACATCCTAGGTACTGGGGAACATCCTAGATACTGGGGAACATCCTAGGTACTGGGGGAACATCCTAGGTACTGGGGAACATCCTAGGTACTGGGGAACATCCTAGGTACTGGGGAACATACTAGGTACTGGGGGAACATCCTAGGTACTGGGGGAGCATCCTAGGTACTAGGGGAACATCCTAGGTACTGGGGGAACATCCTAGGTACTGGGGGAACATCCTAGGTACTAGGGAGCATCCTAGGTACTAGGGGAACATCCTAGGTACTGGGGAACATCCTAGGTACTGGGGGAACATCCTAGGTACTGGGGAACATCCTAGGTACTGGGGAACATCCTAGGTACTGGGAACATCCTAGGTACTGGGGAACATCCTAGGTACTGGGGAACATCCTAGGTACTGGGGAGCATCCTAGGTACTGGGGAACATACTAGGTACTGGGGAACATCCTAGGTACTGGGAACATCCTAGGTACTGGGAACATCCTAGGTACTGGGGAACATCCTAGGTACTGGGGAGCATCCTAGGTACTGGGGGAACATCCTAGGTACTGGGGAACATTCTAGGTACTGGGGGAACATCCTAGGTACTGGGGAGCATCCTAGGTACTGGGGGAACATACTAGGTACTGGGAACATCCTAGGTACTAGGGAACATCCTAGGTACTGGGGAGCATCCTAGGTACTGGGGGAACATCCTAGGTACTGGGGAACATACTAGGTACTGGGGGAACATCCTAGGTACTGGGGAACATTCTAGGTACTGGGGGAACATCCTAGGTACTGGGAACATACTAGGTACTGGGGAACATCCTAGGTACTGGGAACATCCTAGGTACTGGGAACATCCTAGGTACTGGGGAACATCCTAGGTACTGGGGGAACATCCTAGGTACTGGGGAACATCCTAGGTACTGGGGGAACATCCTAGGTACTGGGGGAACATCCTAGGTACTGGGAACATCCTAGGTACTGGGGAACATCCTAGGTACTGGGGAACATCCTAGGTACTGGGGAACATCCTAGGTACTGGGGGAACATCCTAGGTACTGGGAACATCCTAGGTACTGGGGAACATCCTAGGTACTGGGGAACATCCTAGGTACTGGGGGAACATCCTAGGTACTGGGGGAACATCCTAGGTACTGGGAACATCCTAGGTACTGGGAACATCCTAGGTACTGGGGGAACATCCTAGGTACTGGGGAACATCCTAGGTACTGGGGGAACATCCTAGGTACTGGGGGAACATCCTAGGTACTGGGAACATCCTAGGTACTGGGGAACATCCTAGGTACTGGGGAACATCCTAGGTACTGGGGAACATCCTAGGTACTGGGGAACATCTTAGGTACTGGGGAACATCCTAGGTACTGGGGAACATCCTAGGTACTGGGGGAACATCCTAGGTACTGGGGAACATTCTAGGTACTGGGGAACATCCTAGGTACTGGGGAACATCCTAGGTACTGGGGGAACATCTTAGGTACTGGGGAACATCTTAGGTACTGGGGAACATCCTAGGTACTGGGGAACATCCTAGGTACTGGGAACATACTAGGTACTGGGGGAACATCCTAGGTACTGGGGAGCATCCTAGGTACTGGGGAACATCCTAGGTACTGGGAACATACTAGGTACTGGGGAACATCCTAGGTACTGGGAACATCCTAGGTACTGGGGGAACATCCTAGGTACTGGGGAACATCCTAGGTACTGGGGAACATACTAGGTACTGGGGAACATCTTAGGTACTGGGGAACATCCTAGGTACTGGGGAACATCCTAGGTACTGGGGGAACATCCTAGGTACTGGGAAACATCTTAGGTACTGGGGAACATCCTAGGTACTGGGGAACATCCTAGGTACTGGGAACATACTAGGTACTGGGGGAACATCCTAGGTACTGGGGAGCATCCTAGGTACTGGGGAACATCCTAGGTACTGGGAACATACTAGGTACTGGGGAACATCCTAGGTACTGGGAACATCCTAGGTACTGGGGGAACATCCTAGGTACTGGGGAGCATCCTAGGTACTGGGGAACATACTAGGTACTAGGGAGCATCCTAGGTACTGGGGGAACATCCTAGGTACTGGGGAGCATCCTAGGTACTGGGGGAACATCCTAGGTACTGGGGAGCATCCTAGGTACTGGGGAACATACTAGGTACTGGGGAACATCCTAGGTACTGGGGAACATCCTAGGTACTGGGGAACATCTTAGGTACTGGGGGAACATCCTAGGTACTGGGGAACATCCTAGGTACTGGGGGAACATCCTAGGTACTGGGGGAACATCCTAGGTACTGGGGAACATTCTAGGTACTGGGGGAACATCCTAGGTACTGGGGAACATACTAGGTACTGGGGGAACATCCTAGGTACTGGGGAACATCCTAGGTACTGGGGGAACATCCTAGGTACTGGGGGAACATCCTAGGTACTGGGAACATCCTAGGTACTGGGGAACATCCTAGGTACTGGGGAACATCCTAGGTACTGGGAACATCCTAGGTACTGGGGAACATCCTAGGTACTGGGGAACATCCTAGGTACTGGGAACATACTAGGTACTGGGGAACATCCTAGGTACTGGGAACATCCTAGGTACTGGGGGAACATCCTAGGTACTGGGGAGCATCCTAGGTACTGGGGAACATACTAGGTACTAGGGAGCATCCTAGGTACTGGGGGAACATCCTAGGTACTGGGGCGCATTATAGGTAATGGGGGAACATACTAGGTACTGGGGGAACATCCTAGGTACTGGGGAACATCCTAGGTACTGGGGAGCATCCTAGGTACTGGGAACATCCTAGGTACTAGGGAGCATCCTAGGTACTGGGGGAACATCCTAGGTACTGGGGAGCATCCTAGGTACTGGGGAACATACTAGGTACTGGGGGAACATCCTAGGTACTGGGGAACATCCTAGGTACTGGGGAACATACTAGGTACTGGGGGAACATCCTAGGTACTGGGGAACATACTAGGTACTGGGGGAACATCCTAGGTACTGGGGAACATCCTAGGTACTGGGGAACATTCTAGGTACTGGGGAACATCCTAGATACTGGGGGAACATCCTAGGTACTGGGGGAACATCCTAGGTACTGGGGAACATTCTAGGTACTGGGGAGCATCCTAGGTACTGGGGAACATACTAGGTACTGGGGGAACATCCTAGGTACTGGGGAACATACTAGGTACTGGGGGAACATCCTAGGTACTGGGGAACATACTAGGTACTGGGGAGCATCCTAGGTACTGGGAACATCCTAGGTACTAGGGAGCATCCTAGGTACTGGGGGAACATCCTAGGTACTGGGGAGCATCCTAGGTACTGGGGAACATACTAGGTACTGGGGGAACATCCTAGGTACTGGGGAACATCCTAGGTACTGGGGAACATACTAGGTACTGGGGGAACATCCTAGGTACTGGGGAACATACTAGGTACTGGGGGAACATCCTAGGTACTGGGGAACATCCTAGGTACTGGGGAACATTCTAGGTACTGGGGAACATCCTAGATACTGGGGGAACATCCTAGATACTGGGGGAACATCCTAGGTACTGGGGGAACATCCTAGGTACTGGGGAACATTCTAGGTACTGGGGAGCATCCTAGGTACTGGGGAACATACTAGGTACTGGGGGAACATCCTAGGTACTGGGGAACATACTAGGTACTGGAGGAACATCCTAGGTACTGGGGAACATACTAGGTACTGGGGAACATACTAGGTACTGGGGGAACATCCTAGGTACTGGGGAACATCCTAGGTACTGGGGAACATACTAGGTACTGGGGGAACATCCTAGGTACTGTGGAGCATCCTAGGTACTGGGGAACATCCTAGGTACTGGGGGAACATCCTAGGTACTGGGGAACATCCTAGGTACTGGGGGAACATCCTAGGTACTGGGGGAACATCCTAGGTACTGGGGAACATCCTAGGTACTGGGGGAACATTCTAGGTACTGGGGAACATCCTAGGTACTGGGGGAACATCCTAGGTACTGGGGAACATCCTAGGTACTGGGGGAACATTCTAGGTACTGGGGAACATCCTAGGTACTGGGGGAACATCCTAGGTACTGGGGAAACATCCTAGGTAACGGAAAGATCTGGTAGATACCGAGAACAAGTACTTATAGTTGATACTTGTCGGTGTTATTGTGCAACAGCTGTGTGACTGGTTTCGTCCGTGTGAAACTCAGTTCAGAAACTTGTGACAACCTATTTATTGTTTATATCCAAACATTACCCATTTGAATCAGCTGCTTAGACCTTTATCTTGACTATTTATGAATATGTTTACAATTAAGCTTTAAATTAAATTAATTTTGAAATTAATTAAATTAAGTGGGAGTTTTACATGTGTAAAGCCCCCACATGTCTGTGTTAATGCTACTTCATCTATCACCCAAGATCTTGACATTTCCTGCTCTTTATGTGTTGTGGTAATAATTTGTCAGGTACGATAATAGTAGAACCATGAATGGCTTTTTAAGTAGACGATAAGTCACAATAACGTGGCTGAAGTATGTTGACCCATCCACACACTAGAAAATGAAGGGACGACGACGTTTCGGTCCGTCCTGGACCATTCTCAAGTCGATTGTGTACTCATCGACATTTTCAAGTCGATGAGCAAGTACTGAGAATGGTCCAGGAGGGACCGAAACGTCGTCGTCCCTTCATTTTCTAGTGTGTGGATGGGTCAACATGGCTTTTTAACATAGCTGCTCGCCTGCCTGCTAAACAGCTGCCAATCTGGATGCTAAACAGCTGCCAATCTGGATGCTAAACAGCTGCCAATCTGGATGCTAAACAGCTGCCAATCTGGATGCTAAACAGCTGCCAATCTGGATGCTTAACAGCTGCTCGCCTGCCTGCTAAACAGCTGGCTTCTGTCAGCATGTTTAGTGCACAGTATCACAAGGACGTTATGTATCAAATGAGCAAGTATTGAGGTCACCCAAAGGGATCGAACTCGCGTTTCTAGACTCCTCAAACACAAACGTTCTGCCTTTGCCATGGCTGCCATGAACTCTGGCACCAACAGTGGAAATATTATATTGGATTAAAGCTTTTATCTGTAGGTTTTCCCCAAGATCCAAAATTTTAGCAACTTAACGTTTGATAATGAGAAAAAACGTTATTTTTCACAACGTTTCGTCTTGAGGAAAACCATTAAAATGTCTTTTCTCTCGCAATATAGTCCTGGATATATGTTTGGAGTCCAAGGTATATACTTCTGAAATGTTGAACTGAAACAAATATTCGGCGATTTGCATTATGTTATTAAATATTATTATTATTATTATTTTTATTATTATTATTATTATTTGTATTATTATTATTATTATTTTTATTATTATTATTTTATTTTTATGATATCTTACCGCCATTTCGAAGTGTTTAGTATATTTTTATTTTATTTTTCAGCTGCTGAGATATGCACAAGCTCGAACTTTTAAAGAAAACTGGAGATGTTTCGTGTCTGTTTGTTTGTTTGTTGGTTTGTTTGGCCCGTGAGCAGAACAGGTGAAGTGAAGCTAGAAGAACACTACCTTGAACACCACTACCTGTCTGAAGAACACCATTCTGAAGAATAGGTTCCTGAAGAACATATTTCTGAAGAACAGGACCCTGAAGAACAAGTTCCTGCAGAACATGTTTCCGGACAACCCGATCCTGAAGAACAAGTTCCTGCAGAACATGTTCCGGAAGAACACGATCCTGAAGAACAAGTTCCTGCAGAACATGTTCCGGAAGAACACGATCCTGAAGAACAAGTTCCTGCAGAACATGTTCCTGAAGAACAAGTCCCTCATGTTAGAGGATAGAAGAATACGAGCATGAAGAACTCGTGAGGCTCCCTTTATTTGAAGAACACCAGTTCTGTTCACGTAACATCTATGGAGAACAGTTCTGACGTTAATCAGTGCCTGGCCGACTAACATTCTGTCCTTTCACTTACATGTAAGAGGTCAGAGATGCTGTAGCGTTTCCAAAAGTTGAATAGTTAAATAGTGAACCACACAATGTTAAATACTGGACACTTTTTTTTTTACTTTGATCCCCTTTGTAAATATAAATTTATAGGTTGTTTCACGTCTGTAAATGAGCAGAAAATCAATTTGAAGTCAATTTTACGAGTATTTTTGGCTGCTAGATCACGTTTTAAATTTGTAAGCGAACAAATTTAGAAAATAGCGCATTTGTAAGTGAGCAAAATGTTGCTGAATCACAATTAAGAACATAAGAATAAAGGTAACTGCAAAAGGCCTATTGGCCCATACGAGGCAGCTCCTATTTATAACCCCCCAATCCCACTCCTATACATGTTCAACCCACGCTTGAAACAATCAATGGGACACCACCTCCACCACGTTACGCGGTAATTGTGAGTAATATGTAACAATTGTGAGTAATAGTGAGTAAGATGCTAGATCACCTTAATCTGTATAAGCATTAGATGCTTGCTAGACAGCTTAGCATTATATATTAAGACTTCAACAAGGGGCGTTATCACTACATAAGTACTGGGAGTACTGAGAGTACTAGGAGTACTGGGAGTACTGAGAGTACTGGGAGTACTAGGAGTACTGGGAGTACTGAGAGTACTGGGAGTACTGGGAGTACTGAGAGTACTGGGAGTACTGAGAGTACTAGGAGTACTGGGAGTACTGAGAGTACTGGGAGTACTGAGTTGGTACTCTAGGTGATTAAGACTCAACCTTATCAACTTTACATGCAAATGGCAACTTATATGGAACAATTACAGTCAACTACGAAGCAAGCTACAAGAAATACACTAAGGGATATATATACACAAGGCAAGAAATACAATACAGGAAATACAATATGTAAACCAGTATGTGTTTAAACGTTTAAAATAATCTGAATGAAGAAATTTGTAATCATGTATATTTTGTTTTTCATTCATAAAATCTTTCCATTCTCATTATGTTAATACCCGTTCCTCTTACTCCTCTTTCTCTCTCTCACTCCCTCTTCTCATTCTCTTCTCCATGTTCCTATTTTTCCATACTCATGCATTTACTCATTTAA
>NC_091191.1:986266-1026527 GCF_040958095.1 Procambarus clarkii
GTATGGAGGAGCTGGAGGTGTTATCTGGTGGTGTGGAGGAGCTGGAGGTGTTATCTGGTAGTGTGGAGGAGCTGAGAGTGTTATCTGGTGATGTGGAGGAGCAGGGGTGTGTTATTTGGTGGTGTGTAGGAGCTGGAGGTGTTATCTGGTAGTGTGGAGGAGCTTGAGGTGTTATCTGGTGGTGTGGAGGAGCTGGGGTGTGTTATCTGGTGGTGTGGAGGAGCTGGGGTGTTATTTGGAGGTATGGAGGAGCTGGAGGTGTTATCTGGTGGTGTGGAGGAGCTGGGGTGTTATTTGGAGGTATGGAGGAGCTGGAGGTGTTATCTGGTGGTGTGGAGGAGCTGGAGGTGTTATCTGGTAGTGTGGAGGAGCTGAGAGTGTTATCTGGTGATGTGGAGGAGCTGGGGTGTGTTATTTGGTGGTGTGTAGGAGCTGGAGGTGTTATCTGGTGGTGGGGAGGAGCTGAGAGTGTTATCTGGTGGTGTGGAGGAGCTGAGAGTGTTATCTGGTGATGTGGAGGAGCTGGGGTGTGTTATCTGGTGGTGTGGAGGAGCTGGGGTGTTATCTGGTGGTGTCGAGGAGCTGGGGTGTGTTATCTGGTGGTGGGGAGGAGCTGGGGTGTTATCTGGTGGTGTGGAGGAGCTGAGAGTGTTATCTGGTGATGTGGAGGAGCTGGGGTGTGTTATCTGGTGGGGTGGAGGAGCTGGGGTGTTATCTGGTGATGTGGAGGAGCTGGGGTGTGTTATCTGGTGGAGTGGAGGAGCTGGGGTGTTATCTGGTGGTGTCGAGGAGCTGGGGTGTGTTATCTGGTGGTGGGGAGGAGCTGGGGTGTTATCTGGTGGTGTGGAGGAGCTGAGAGTGTTATCTGGTGATGTGGAGGAGCTGGGGTGTGTTATCTGGTGGTGTGGAGGAGCTGGGGTGTTATCTGGTGATGTGGAGGAGCTGGGGTGTGTTATCTGGTGGTGGGGAGGAGCTGGGGTGTTATCTGGTGGTGTCGAGGAGCTGGGGTGTTATTTGGAGGTATGGAGGAGCTGGAGGTGTTATCTGGTGGTGTGGAGGAGCTGGGGTGTTATTTGGAGGTATGGAGGAGCTGGAGGTGTTATCTGGTGGTGTGGAGGAGCTGGGGTGTTATTTGGAGGTATGGAGGAGCTGGAGGTGTTATCTGGTGGTGTGGAGGAGCTGGAGGTGTTATCTGGTAGTGTGGAGGAGCTGAGAGTGTTATCTGGTGATGTGGAGGAGCTGGGGTGTGTTATTTGGTGGTGTGTAGGAGCTGGAGGTGTTATCTGGTAGTGTGGAGGAGCTTGAGGTGTTATCTGGTGGTGTGGAGGAGCTGGGGTGTGTTATCTGGTGGTGTGGAGGAGCTGGGGTGTTATTTGGAGGTATGGAGGAGCTGGAGGTGTTATCTGGTGGTGTGGAGGAGCTGGGGTGTTATTTGGAGGTATGGAGGAGCTGGAGGTGTTATCTGGTGGTGTGGAGGAGCTGGAGGTGTTATCTGGTAGTGTGGAGGAGCTGAGAGTGTTATCTGGTGATGTGGAGGAGCTGGGGTGTGTTATTTGGTGGTGTGTAGGAGCTGGAGGTGTTATCTGGTAGTGTGGAGGAGCTGGGGTGTGTTATCTGGTGGTGTGGAGGAGCTGGGGTGTTATTTGGAGGTATGGAGGAGCTGGAGGTGTTATCTGGTGGTGTGGAGGAGCTGGGGTGTTATTTGTAGGTATGGAGGAGCTGGAGGTGTTATCTGGTGGTGTGGAGGAGCTGGAGGTGTTATCTGGTAGTGTGGAGGAGCTGGGGGGTGTTATCTGGTGGTGTGGAGGAGCTAAGGGTGTTATCTGGTGGTGTGGAGGAGCTGGGGTGTTATCTGGTGGTGTGGAGGAGCTGGGGGTGTTATCTGGTGGTGTGGAGGAGCTGGGAGGTGTTATCTGGTGGTGTGGAGGAGCTGGGGTGTGTTATCTGGTGGTGTGGAGGAGCTGGGGTGTTATTTGGAGGTATGGAGGAGCTGGAGGTGTTATCTGGTGGTGTGGAGGAGCTGGGGTGTTATTTGTAGGTATGGAGGAGCTGGAGGTGTTATCTGGTGGTGTGGAGGAGCTGGAGGTGTTATCTGGTAGTGTGGAGGAGCTGGGGGGTGTTATCTGGTGGTGTGGAGGAGCTAAGGGTGTTATCTGGTGGTGTGGAGGAGCTGGGGTGTTATCTGGTGGTGTGGAGGAGCTGGGGGTGTTATCTGGTGGTGTGGAGGAGCTGGGGGGTGTTATCTGGTGGTGTGGAGGAGCTGGGGGGTGTTATCTGGTGGTGTGGAGGAGCTGGGGTGTGTTATTTGGTGGTGTGGAGGAGCTGGGGTGTTATCTGGTGGTGTGGAGGAGCTGGGGTGTTATCTGGTGGTGTGGAGGAGCTGAGGGGTGTTATCTGGTGGTGTGGAGGAGCTGGGGGGTGTTATCTGGTGGTGTGGAGGAGCTGGGGTGTGTTATTTGGTGGTGTGGAGGAGCTGGGGTGTGTTATTTGGCGGTGTGGAGGAGCTGGGGTGTTATCTGGTGGTGTGGAGGAGCTGGGGTGTGTTATTTGGTGGTGTGGAGGAGCTGGAGGTGTTATCTGGTGGTGTGGAGGAGCTGGGGTGTGTTATTTGGTGGTGTAGAGGAGCTGGGGTGTGGAGGAGCTTGAGGTGTTATTTGGTGGTGTGGAGGAGCTGGGGGGTGTTATTATCTGGTGGTGTGGAGGAGCTGGGGTGTTATCTGGTGGTGTGGAGGAGCTGGGAGGTGTTATCTGGTGGTGTGGAGGAGCTGGGCTGTTATCTGGTGGTGTGGAGGAGCTGGGGGTGTTATCTGGTGGTGTGGAGGAGCTGGGGTGTTATCTGGTGGTGTGGAGGAGCTGGGGGGTGTTATCTGGTGGTGTGGAGGAGCTGGGGTGTTATCTGGTGGTGTGGAGGAGCTGGGGGGTGTTATCTGGTGGTGTGGAGGAGCTGGGATGTTATCTGGTGGTGTGGAGGAGCTGGGGGGTGTTATCTGGTGGTGTGGAGGAGCTGGGGTGTTATCTGGTGGTGTGGAGGAGCTGGGGTGTTATCTGGTGGTGTGGACGAGCTGGGGTGTTATCTGGTGGTGTGGAGGAGCTGGAGGTGTTATCTGGTGGTGTGGAGGAGCTGGGGGGTGTTATCTGGTGGTGTGGAGGAGCTGGGGTGTTATCTGGTGGTGTGGAGGAGCTGGGGGGTGTTATCTGGTGGTGTGGAGGAGCTGGGGTGTTATCTGCTGGTGTGGAGGAGCTGGGGTGTTATCTGGTGGTGTGGAGGAGCTGGAGGTGTTATCTGGTGGTGTGGAGGAGCTGGGGGGGTGTTATCTGGTGGTGTGGAGGAGCTGGGGTGTTATCTGGTGGTGTGGAGGAGCTGGGGGGTGTTATCTGGTGGTGTGGAGGAGCTGGGAGTGTTATCTGGTGGTGTGGAGGAGCTGGGGGGTGTTATCTGGTGGTGTGGAGGAGCTGGGGTGTTATCTGGTGGTGTGGAGGAGCTGGGGTGTTATCTGGTGGTGTAGAGGAGCTGGAGGTGTTATCTGATGGTGTGGAGGAGCTGGGGGGTGTTATCTGGTGGTGTGGAGGAGCTGGGGGTGTTATCTGATGGTGTGGAGGAGCTGGGGGTGTTATCTGATGGTGTGGAGGAGCTGGGGTGTTATCTGATGGTGTGGAGGAGCTGGGAGGTGTTATCTGGTTGTGTGGAGGAGCTGGGGGTGTTATCTGATGGTGTGGAGGAGCTGGGGGTGTTATCTGATGGTGTGGAGGAGCTGGGGGTGTTATCTGATGGTGTGGAGGAGCTGAGGGTGTTATCTGGTGGTGTGGAGAAGCTGGAGGTGTTATCTGGTGGTGTGGAGCAGCTCGGGGTGTTATCTGGTGGTGTGGAGGAGTTGGGGGTGTTATCTGATGGTGTGGAGGAGCTGGAGGGTATTATCTGGTGGTGTGGAGGAGCTGGGAGTGTTATCTGGTGGTGAGGAGGAGCTGAAGGTTTTATCTGGTGGTGTGGAGAAGCTGGAGGTGTTATCTGTTGGTGTGGGGGAGCTGGAGGTGTTATCTGGTGGTGTGGAGGAGCTGGGAATGTTATCTGATGGTGTGGAAGAGCTGGAGGTGTTATCTGGTGGTGTGGAGGACCTGGGGTGTGTTATCTGGTGGTGTGGAGGACCTGGGGTGTGTTATCTGGTGGTGTGGAGGAGCTGGAGGGTGTTATCTGGTGGTGTGGAGGACCTGGGGTGTGTTATCTGGTGGTGTGGAGGAGCTGGAGGTGTTATCTGGTGGTGTGGAGGACCTGGGGTGTGTTATCTGGTGGTGTGGAGGACCTGGGGTGTGTTATCTGGTGGTGTGGAGGAGCTGGAGGGTGTTATCTGGTGGTGTGGAGGAGCTGGAGGTGTTATCTGGTGGTGTGGAGGAGCTGGAGGTGTTATCTGTGGTGTGGAGGAGTTGAGGGTGTTATCTGGTGGTGTGGAGGAGCTGTGAGGTGTTATCTGGTGGTGTGGAGGAGCTGGGAGTGTTATCTGGTGGTGTGGAGGAACTGGAGGGTGTTATCTGGTGGCGAGGAGGAGCTATGTGTTATTTGATGGTGTGAAGGAGCTGGGAGTGTTATCTGGTGGTGTGGAGGAGCTGGAGGTGTTATCTGGTGGTGTGGAGGAGCTAGGGGGTGTTATCTGGTGGTGTGGAGGAGCTGGAGGGTGTTATCTGGTGGTGTGGAGGAGCTGGAGGGTGTTATCTGGTGGTGTGGAGGAGCTGGAGGGTGTTATCTGGTGGTGTGGAGGAGCTATGTGTTATTTGATGGTGTGGAGGAGCTGGGAGTGTTATCTGATGGTGTAGAGGAGCTGGAGGTGTTATCTGGTGGTGTGGAGGAGCTAGGGGGTGTTATCTGGTGGTGTGGAGGAGCTGGAGGGTGTTATCTGGTGGTGTGGAGGAGCTGGAGGGTGTTATCTGGTGGTGTGGAGGAGCTGGAGGGTGTTATCTGGTGGTGTGGAGGAGCTATGTGTTATTTGATGGTGTGGAGGAGCTGGGAGTGTTATCTGGTGGTGTGGAGGAGCTGGAGGTGTTATCTGGTGGTGTGGAGGAGCTAGGGGTGTTATCTGGTGGTGTGGAGGAGCTGGAGGATGTTATCTGGTGGTGTGGAGGAGCTATATGTTATCTGATGGTGTGGAGGAGCTAGGAGTGTTATCTGGTGGTGTGGAGGAACTAGGAGTGTTATCTAGTGGTGTGGAGGAGCTGGGAGTGTTATCTGGTGGTGTGGAGCAGCTCGGGGTGTTATCTGGTGGTGTGGAGGAGCTGGGGGGTGTTATCTAGTGGTGTGGAGGAGCTATGTGTTATCTGATGGTGTGGAAGAGCTGGGGGTGTTATCTGGTGGCGTGGAGGAGCTGGGAATGTTATCTGGAGGTGTGGAGGAGCTGGGGTGTTATCTGCTGGTGTGGAGGAGCTGGGAGGGTTATCTGATGGTGTGGAGGAGCTGGAAGTGTTATCTGCTGGTGTGGAGGAGCTGGGAGGATTATCTGATGGTGTGGAGGAGCTGGGAGTGTTATCTGGTGGTGTGGAGGAGCTGGGAGTGTTATCTGCTGATGTGGAGGAGCTGGGAGGGTTATCTGATGGTGTAGAGGAGCTGGGAGTGTTATCTGATGGTGTGGAGGAGCTGGAGGTGTTATCTGGTGGTGTGGAGGAGCTGGAGGTGTTATCTGGTGGTGTGGAGGAGCTGGAGGTGTTATCTGTGGTGTGGAGGAGTTGGGGGGTGTTATCTGGTGGTGTGGAGGAGTTGGAGGGTATTATCTGGTGGTGTGGAGGAGCTGGGAGTGTTATCTGATGGTGTGGAGCTGAGGGTGTTATCTGGTTGTGTGGAGGACCTGGGGGTGTTATCTGGTGGTGTGGAGGAGCTGGGGGTGTGGAGGAGCTGGGGGTGTGGAGGTGCTGGGGGTGTGGAGGAGCTGGGGGTGTGGAGGAGCTGGGGGGCTGTTATCTGATGGTGTGCAGGAGCTGGAGGGTATTATCTGGTGGTGTGGAGGAGCTGGGAGTGTTATCTGATGCTGTGGAGGAGCTGGGAGGTGTTATCTGGTGGTGTGGAGGAGCTGGGGGATATTGCCTGCTGGTGTGGAGGAGTTTGGGATATTGTCTGGTGGTGTTAGAAGAGCTAAATCCTCCATCATGATACCACTACCCACAAGGGCATCCAGTCCTCCTTCCCACAAGAGCTAAGGGAACCAGCTAATCCCCCGGATCACCAGCACTAACTGCCTCAAATTACTGGCCAGTTAGGGTGCCTGTGAGCTCACCAATCATAATCAAACTGTCAGGTGAATGACCTCTCGGCCGGGGCCACTTAAGGCATCTTAATATTATAATTAACTTTCAGGTTTATTATTCAGTGTCCCCTAATTGTAAGGCTATTATTGTAATTGTGATTAATTGACATTTTGAACTGAATAATAGGAAATGGGAGAAGATAGAGGAAAGGGATTTGGGATTGTATGTGGGATGAAATAACGTTTAATGTACGCCTTTTGCGTTGCTTTAACGCCTATTGCGTTGATTTAACGCCTATTGCGTTGATTTAACGCCTATTGCGTTGATTCAACGTCAGTAACGTAGATTAAATGTTACTCAAGCAAGTTTTGCTCATTGGGAGAGAAAACGGGAGAGAGAGAGAGGGAGGGAGAGAGAGAGAGAGAGAGAGAGAGAGAGAGAGAGAGAGAGAGAGAGAGAGAGAGAGAGAGAGAGAGAGAGAGAGAGAGAGAGAGAGAGAGAGAGAGAGAGAGAACAAGGAGGAGGTAGTGAGGGGTGTGGATCCACAACATCCCAATATAGCAGTGTCTCTCCCCTGGAGGTATAATGGCTGGCTGAGCAGCATACTCGGGCTCCTGGTGTATATGCTGCACCTCCCCAGGGCATGGCTGTGCAGGGCATGGATCAGGGTATGGTTCAGGGGGGGGGGGAGGGGGATAGAGCAGGGTACGAGCAGAGTTAGGGCAAGGGATGAGGACCTGTATAGGATTGACGTCCTGTTGTTTTCTTCAGATGAGGGTTCCCATGACTATAAGCTGCATATTCCAGGGCTGGTTTCACGTAGGTTACATACTAGGGGGCCAGAAAGTTAATTTTGCCAAAGTTTATAAATACTACACAACAGTTGGCTATCTGGTTTGGGGCACCATTCTTTCACCTTCGTCCCTTATCCTTATCCTAAGAGCCCCTTCAATGTGCTATATAGTTCTAATGGGTTGGCGCATATACCCCTGATAGTTCCATTCCCCCTTGACATATGCTGCTGATGTCATTCTGCTATCCACATTGAACCTCCATCCTGGCTCTGCTCATTAGCTTGACACAGTCTGCAAACATTGACATGAACAAGTCTCAATCAAGGATCGAACCCTTACGGCACTCCACTCGTAAAGCCTCTCCACTTCCATGTCTCCACTTCCACTCTCATTTTCTTCCCTCCTGAGAGTTACTCTCTCCCACCGCACCGTAGCCATGGATTGAATTGAAATTGAAATTGAAATAAGTTTATTGAGGTAAAATACACACAAAGGGATGAGGTAGCTCAAGCTATTCTCATCCCGTTCAGTACATCGTGTTAATACATACATAGACACACATCACAAACAATAAACATACCGACCGAACCCATAGCCATGGATTATCTCACCGTACTGAGGTAGCTGACACAGTTAAAACCCCCCAGGCTTAAAGTTCCTACATCATAAATTTTATTTGGAAAGGTTAATTTAAATTCTCAAGACAGGTAAAGAGTGAGGGAGATATGATGGAACAATACAGCTGAGTGAAAGGGCATAACATGAGATATATTAATGAGGTGTTTAATATATCAACACGAAATACAAGGGTGTAAATTAGATAACTAAAATTATAACTGGGTAAAAACTGATTTGTAATAGGGTTGCTGATTTATGTTACTGGTTATCAGGTAAGATAACAGATGTGAGGATCGCTGGGTGGTGGCCACATGTGCGCGCGTGTGTGTGTGTGTGTGTGTGTGTGTGTGTGCTCACCTACTTGTCCTCACCTATTTGTGCTTGCAGGATCTAGCATTGACTCTTGGATCCTGCCATTGCAGCTATCGGTTGTTTACAGCAATGACTCCTGTGTGTGTGTGTGTGTGTGTGTGTGTGTGTGTATGTGTGTGTGTGTATGTGTGTGTGTGTATGTGTGTGTGTGTAAGTAGATGTGCGTGTCTTTTTTTTTGTAATATAGGACTGACCAACATAGCCCAAAAGGCTTGTTACAATTTACTCGGTTCTTGCGTTTCCCTTGTCAGTTGTAATGGCTTGGCGCTTTCTCCTCATAGTTTCTTCCTTCCTTGTCAATCAGTGGTGTATACGATGAGAGAAGTGTAGCTCTAGGGCCCCTCCTCCTTACCATAGTACTTAGTTTACATATATAGCTCCAGATGCTCTATTATTTTGTCCTACTTGCTCTTAGAGTCGTGAATGGGGAGAGGTTTCACTTCTTCAAGCTCAAGATTGTTTACAATCCTCATTCCATATCTGTATTTTTTTTAGTATCTCTGATTCTCTTGTGTCTTCAACTCCTATCAAAAAAAAATTTATATATACACTTTTCATTTTATTTTCATTATTTTATATATTGTGATCATATCTCCTCTTTCAGATTCTCTCTATTTGTTGCGTTAGGTTACTTCTCATAGGTGGTCCTTATAGCCCAGCTCTCTTATTTCTGGTACTAGTCAAATTGCTATTCTTTGAACCTAATCAGTTTTGTTTAGGGGGAGGAGGGAGTGTTGATTCAGCAAGTAGAGAGTCCATACTGGTTCTGCATGTTCTACGATTGGTTATTAGGTTTCCATGTTCATCTTTGAGTCCTGCGACTGCCCTACCTTAAAAACATCATACCAATATTCCCTCTTCGAAATACCATTACATTTGCCGGGATTTAACTCTTGTAACCACTTCAACGCTTGAAGGCTGTCGACAAAGTTCTCCTGCAATACCTTGAGACCTTGAGACAGTCTCCACGCTTCTCTCAAGAAGCGAACTCTCAAGAAGCGAACTCTCAAGAAGCGAACTTCTCTCATCGTCTGCAAACGCTCTCATTCTATCTCCAGTATAAGATCATTAACGAAGATTAGGAGCAGCATGGGTCCAAGAATCAATCCCAGACAACATATGTACATGTGTGTGTGTATTTACTATGTGTGTGTCTACAGAATCGAGCTATTAGCTCTTGGACCCCCTGCCTTTCTAACCAATCTCTTATTCCTCTATTATGCCTACTACATATATTTCTAACACATACATCCCCAGGAAGCAGCTCGCAGCAGCTGTCTAACTTCCAGGTACTTATTGACTGCTAGGTGAACAGAGGCATCAGGGTGAAAGAAACTTTGCCTATTTGTTTCTGCCTGGTGCGGAAATCGAGCCCGTGCCACAGAATTACGAGACCTGCGCGCCATCCACCAGGCTACCAGGCCCCTGGTAGTATGTGTGTGTGTGTGTGTGTGTGTGTGTGTGTGCGTGTGCGTGTGCGTGTGCGTGTGTGTGTGTGTGTGTGTGTGTGTGTGTGTGTGCGTGCGTGCGTGCGTGCGTGCGTGTGTGCGCGTTTGTATGCGTGTACTCACCTAGTTGTGCTTGCGGGGGTTGAGCTTTGGCTCTTTGGTCCCGCGTGTGTGCGCGCGCGCGTGTGTGCGTGTGTGTGCGCGCGTGTGTGTGCGCAAGCACACCAGCTGGCGTAGGTATTTGACCAGTCGCAACACACCGAGTCTAACCAATCAAGAGTTAATGCCAGACAATTTGTTCCGTATCCCACACCCTTCGTTCACTGTCTTTAGCTTTCGTTCTGCTTGCACCATTTCTCCCCAAATTTCCACATAATGTGAACGTTAATTACTGATATATGTGACTGTCTTAAATATTAAGACGCACTTCTTGATCTCGTACAATATTCCTTTTCTATTGGACGAATTCTGGGTAATTCTCAACAAGTAATCAAATCGAAATCCATTGAGAATTAACGTTCGTTTAGAGACGGTGACCGCAGACTCTGATCAACAAACGTTGCAATGCTGGGAACGTTTGCAGATTGTGGCGTATAATACGACATATATGTTGCAAGTATGCTCAGTGTGTCCCAATTATACTATAAGTCATTAATATTTTAATAATATTAATATCACCATTATTATATGTATTAATATAATTAATATATATTATTTTATTATTATTATTAGTATTAGTATTAGTATTTTGTTGTTGTTTTCAATTTTATTAATTTTGACACGTCGTAGCTCAGTCGATTAAGGTGTCGTTTGGGATCCTCTCGGACGTAGGTTCGAACCCTCGTCACGGCCCTTGTGGATTTGTTCATTTTGACACGTCTCTTGTTTTCGTAACCTTGGCTGTTGCATGGTGCAATTGCACTACTTTTACGCAACTAAAGGTCATCAGTGCCGCCAGTATTCACGCGCAAGATGTTTGAGCTGAGGAAGTGACAGTGCTCTGCCAGGGGCCAGATTCACGAAAGCACTTACGCAAACACTTACGAACCTGTACATCTTGTCTCAATCTTTGGCGGCTTTGTTTCTAATTATTAAAGAGTTAATGAGCTCCGAAGCACCAGGAGGCTGTTTATAACAATAACAACAGTTGATTGGGAAGTTTTCATGCTTGTAAACTACTTAATAAATGTAACCAAAGCCGTCAAAGATTGAGGAAAGATGTACACGTTCGTAAGTGCTTTCGTGAACCTGGCCTCTGGCCGTCAGCGTCTTGATAGAATAAATCCCAGATTATTGACGTGATATCATTTCATTTCTGGTGATATCAGCGCTGAAATTACTTTTGTTTTGCCGGGGCCAAGTTTTCCGTAGCCATATGTATCAGGTCATTTGTTACGTGGTTGTGGAGGCCTGTGTAGAGGAGTCATGTGTGGGGTGTATTGACCAGACCACACACTAGATGGTGAAGGGACGACGACGTTTCGGTCCGCCCTGGACCATTCACAATCGACTTGAGAATGGTCCAGGACGGACCGAAACGTCGTCGTCCCTTCACCTTCTAGTGTGTGGTCTGGCCAACATGTGTGGGGGTGCACATCATGTGTGGGGGTGCACATCATGTGTGGGGGTGCACATCATGTGTGTAGAGGCATGTGTGTCGAGGAGCCATGTGTAAGGTGTACATCATGGGGGGGAACTTGCATCATCCCCACAGACAAGCCATATACCCTCTGCGTTGAAGAGTGATATGATATTTTCTTTCGGAATAAGTATAATAAGTAGGATAAGTAGTATAATAAGTAGGAATACAATAAGTATCTTTTTCGCAGGCTGTGTGACCCAGTTGTAAATACTGCTTAACAACTTTAGATAAAATCGCAGATATCAATCCAAACTTAGCACTACATGATGGATCTAAATTTACAAGTGACAGTGTCATTCGCCTGTTAAGTGTCGAAATAATTTGCAACGTGTGATCAACCAGGATGTGACTCATACGTCAGGCTGCGAGCAGCCGCGTCCAACAGCCTGGTTGATCAGTCCGGCAACCAGGAGGCCTGGTCGACGACCGGGCCGCGGGGACGCTAAGCCCCGGAAGCACCTCAAGGTAACCTCAAGGTAACCCTAAGAGAGCTTCAGTGGAAGCCTCAGGACCCCCATAGACGATTCAATTGAAACCCAGGTTGCACTGTTTTGGACCACGTCGTGGTTAAGTGGTTTCAGGCGTGTACTTGGGTGTATATACCTAGAGTGCAGGTTCGAATCCTCCTCATAATTCCTACTAATTTTCTCAATAATGTAATTATTATGTCATTAACTGTATTAACTGGTCAGAATAAATACTGCTAATGGAAAGAAATATTAAACAAGCGAGAAATTTTACAATAAAATTTACAAAAACATTAAACCACTCCCTCAAACGCGCAGGACATTCACAGCAGCTCGGTGATAAGAAGCATAAAATTGGCAACTGCCTCGCTGGTCTGGTGGTGAGTTTGTGAGGTGTTTGTGAGGTGTTTGTGAGGTGTTTGGAGCTGTAAACTGGCGTATCAGTGACAGGATCTGAACTGTGAGGGATGAGGTGAAGGCACTGGCTGTCAGGAGATGAGGCAAACAAGACAAGCTTGCACTGGGGTTACCCTGGGGTCTGAGACTGCCACTAGGGGTTACCCTGCGGGTCTATATCTTCCTCTAGGGGTCTATATCTTCCTCTGGGGGTCTATATCTTCCTCTGGGGGTCTATATCTTCCTCTGGGGGTCTATATCTCCCTCTGGGGGTCTATATCTTACTCTGGGGGTCTATATCTTCCTCTGGGGGTCTATATCTTACTCTGGGGATCTATATCTTACTCTGGGGGTCTATATCTTACTCTGGGGGTCTATATCTTACTCTGGGGATCTATATCTTACTCTGGGGGTCTATATCTTACTATGGGGGTCTATATCTTACTCTGGGGGTCTATATCTTACTCTGGGGGTCTATATCTTACTCTGGGGTGTATATTGTCCCCTGGGGTCTATTTCGTCCTCACGGGGTATACGTCGACTACTTTGGGAGCCATTCGATAACGAAATGGCTGACGCTATCTCTATACAATATTTTTAATGTAAAATACTAATAAAAAACGAAAGAACAGTGAATAAACTGCAAATGCTTTGAAAACCGGGGCTTAGGAGCTGAGTATATCTAGGTAAGTACATCTATGCGAGTATGTACAAGTGGAATGAGGCAAAAGGAAAGGTATAGGAAGCCATGAGCCATTACAGCAGGCGGGGCCCAGAAGCTGAAGCTCACCGCTGCAAGCACAGAGTGTCGAGTACATACCAGGGCAAGACGACACGCGAGAAACTCATCCACCTTGCATAAGTGAGATAAGCTTAGCAGATAAGGTTGATACCTGTTAGAGGACAACCCGTTCTCGCAAATTCGTAAAGTCAATATTGACTTATTAACTACGTGCATAGGTGATATACTAAACATAATAGATACCCTTAAAAAGATTCATAGAAAACACTGACCTTACCTAACCTTGTTAGTATCTTAAGATAAGCATCTTATTGCTTCGTAATTACAATTATTACTTAACCTATACCTATTATAGGTTAGGTAATAATTGTATATTCGAAGCAATAAGATGCTTATCTTAAGATACTAACAAGGTTAGGTAAGGTCGGTGTTTTCTATGAATCTTTTTTTAGGGTATCTATTATGTTAAGTATGTCACCTATGCACATATTTAATAAGTCAATATTGACTTATTAAATTTGCGAGAACGGGTTGCAGAGGACGTGCGACACCGCCCTCTTGCTGCTGCCATGTTGCACAATGTGCGTGTGCATCGGTGCACACCTCGCTTGCAAGGAGGAGGAGGAGGAGGAGGAGGAGGAGGAGGAGGAGGAGGAGAAGGAGGAGGGGGTTACCTTGAGGTTACCTTGAGGTGCTTCCGGGGCTTAGCGTCCCCGCGGCCCAGTCGTCGACCAGGCCTCCTGGTTGCCGGACTGATCAACCAGGCTGTTGGACGCGGCTGCTCGCAGCCTGACGTACGAGTCACAGCCTGGTTGATCAGGTATCCTTTGGAGGTGCTTAGCTTTGGAGGGGGGGGGGAAGACAGCCGTAAGAAATGAATCCGACACTAATCCTGAAAGTTTCACAACACCGAGGTGGTTCCTTACTTGAAGACTTTATTGGTGTCCTGAGCAAGGTGCACAGTCGACTTGAGAATGGTCCAGGACGGACCGAAACGTCGTCGTCGTCGTCGTCCCTTCACCTTCTAGTGTGTGGTCTGGTCAACACACTTCAGCCACGTTATTGTGACTCATCGCCTGCATGCTGAGCAAGGGGCTGAACCATACTACTGCTGGAGTGCTTGTTCAGCCCCGTTCTCGTGTGTTACAGGGGTGGGGGGGGGGGAGGTTAATTAGATGGTTAGTTTAATGGGTCATGATTAGTTGGACTTTTTAATTGGATCATTTGGTAGTTAGTTGTTTGAGTGCTCTCCTTGTCGGTTGTGTGGTTAATTAGATGGTTAGTTGGTCGTGCACTTGGCTTGACCGTTGGTTAGAACATTGGTATGAACAGTTTGTTGTTTATGTCATTATTTGGTTCCTTGTTTGGTTCTTTGATTAGTTGCATGAATAACTGTTTGTATTCTATTTGTCACTATATGATTGGCTAGATAACTAGTTGAATTAATTACTTGATGGCCCACTTAGCTAGTCGGGGATATTTTAATGAAGAGTTATTAAGGCAGTGACAATGTCTAATTGATTGGTTGCATAATTTAGCGGTTGATTGGTTAATGTTACGCGACTGGTATGAACTGAGCGCCTTGAGTTGCATTTTCCGTCATCTGAATGTCCACGAAATTGGTCCCGGTGGGTTCCCAGTACACACAAATAAAGCCCTCCACATCCTGCTGAGAGCAATAGAACAACTTTTTACTTCCTCCAAGATTACTTTTGTTCTCAACTGTAACGAGGCGTTGACAGCAAAACAGCTGCTCGTCAGGGTGTCACGCACTGACGGAGAAGAAATGTACATGATCTCCTCAACATACAGCAAGATATTACAGAAGGCATTTGCCTCGCTTATGTTAATCTGAGGCCAAGCATTCCCTGCAGTAGTAGTCACCTAGCTGTACTCACCTAGTTGTGCCTGTGGGGGGGGGGGAGGGGGTTCAGCTTCGGCTCTTTGGTCCCGACTGGTAAATGTCAGTCTACTGGTGTACAGGCTCATGAGCTTATTGAGCTCTATAGTATCTATATATGAAACTGTGTATGAAGTCAGTCTTCAGCACTTCCTAAGGCATTACATTTATTAACTACTTTGACACTAAAAAAAATATTTTTAATGTCTCTGTGACTCATACTCAGTTTCCACCTGTGTCCTTTAGTGCGAGTACCATCCGTGTTATATAATCCGTCCTTATCTACCCTGTCAATCTCTGTCAATCTAGTGTCAATCTCCGAGCGGATGGCTGGCCAGTTTCCCCTCTTTCGTAGAAAGATTGGGCGAGTTGATTCTTCACTCAACTGAGTTTGCCAATCAGGTGATCTGGTTGGCTGCAGCTGACTCTACTCGCAGGTAGAATCATGATTAGCTCAAGCAAAGACATGAGTAGGTAAGGTCTACTCTTGAGAAGGATAGAGGGAAGCGGGGGGGGGGGAGTCTCGGGAGGTGTCGAGGAAAGTGTCGTGAAGGTGAAGCAATAAGATGCTTAAAATACTAAGAAGGTTAGGTAAGGTCGGTGTTTTCTATGAAGCTTTTCAAGGTAAACTAAAATATTCACAATAAACTAGTATGTCACATATGCACTCATTTAATAAGTCAATATTGACTGTACGAAAGTGCGAGAACGGGTTGCAGGGCAGTAGGAGAGGAGATACAGGGAACGGAGGAAACAGGGAAGAGGGAAAAAAAACAAAAATAACCCCAGGAAAACTCAAGTGTTTTGTGGATCTCAACACAGTGTATTTAGAGCCCCCCCCATCCCCCCCCCCCCCCCCCCTGTGCACCTAGAGCGCCCCTGTGCATCACAACCACCTGCCCAGGAAATTACACCATTAATGAACCTCCATAACTCTTAATATTTTTCTTGTACTTAGTTTTTGAAACCCTTGCAATGCCCTCTTAAGCCTTGCAATAGATTTGTAAAGAAATTGCTAAAGCCAGTGAATGAGAAGTCATTACTCATCCTTCAGTGACAATCGACATTTTTACCGTCGGGGGGAAGGTGGAAGGGAGATGCGACTTGTGATAATGACAATATGTATAAGAACACTTGAAGACAAAAATGTGAGTAAAAAGCAGAAAGATACAAGACAAGCAAGAGGAGGGAGGGAGGGAGAGAGAGACAGAGAGAGAGAGAGAGAGAGAGAGAGAGAGAGAGAGAGAGAGAGAGAGAGAGAGAGAGAGAGAGAGAGAGAGAGAGAGAGAGAGAGAAAGAGAGAGAGGCAGAGAGAGAGGGGCAAAGAGAGAGAGAGAGAGAGAGAGAGGCAAAGAGAGAGAGAGACAGAGAGACAGAGAGAGAGAGAGAGAGAGAGACAGAGAGAGAGACAGAGAGAGAGAGAGACAGAGAGAGAGAGAGAGAGAGAGAGAGAGAGAGGGGCAAAGAGAGAGAGAGGGGCAAAGAGAGAGAGAGAGAGAGAGAGAGAGAGAGAGAGAGAGAGAGAGAGAGAGAGAGAGAGAGAGAGAGAGAGAGAGAGAGAGAGAGAGAGAGGCAAAGAGAGAGAGAGAGAGGCAAAGAGAGAGAGAGAGAGAGAGAGAGAGAGAGAGAGAGGGGGCAAAAAGAGAGAGAGAGAGAGAGGCAATGAGAGACAGAGAGAGAGAGGCAATGAGAGACAGAGAGAGAGAGGCAGAGAGAGGCAGAGAGAGACATAGAGAGAGACAGACAGAAACAGAGACAGAAACAGAGACAGAACCAGAGACAGAGACAGAGAGGGGGAGGGGCGTCTCCTCTCCCCACAAAACCTTAAATTGCTTTATCAGTCAACTCATTTTTACCGCCCTATTGAACTCACGGCCACTGAATAGAGATTGACTTGCAACTCTGAGGTCAACCTCTACCTCAACCTTCACTTGACATTAAAGTTCCTGAACTCTGAGACAAAATGTTCTATAAATAGGAGAATCATCACTACCTTCACTAAGCATATACGAACTCGTTCGAACTGTCATTAGTAACGAACGCGTCACACGAACACCAGGTAGACTATATACACACACGATATATAGTCACTCTAAATGGGGGAAAACAAATTAAATTGATATATATCTTCAGAAAAACATACCATGAACTATTTCATGGACTGAACAGAATTATTCAGCTTCGCTCTTAAATAATTTTCTTGTGATTCTGATAGCTGCAAATTATGCAAAGAAGAGGCACTCAACTATGGCTAAATGCTGTACATGCAAATAAATATAGTTAAATTTTAATAATTTATCACGTGGTATCTTCAGAAGTTAAATAAAAAATAATCTTTAAAATCTCATTGTCAATGTCCCATTTATATAAGAATAGTCAAGAATATATTGTTCTTACGTGTCTGGATTCCCTTGTCCGCCTTGTAGCTATATTTGAGAATATTTTTATTATGTTAATAACTATGACTTAAATCACCTGGAACTAAAGAGTTAAAGCCTTGATTAAGACAGCACAGTTCCTCGAACACAATTTAACTCTTTATGGATGATGACATAAACTCCCTTTAACGGGAATTAACCCCGTGTGTCCTGTAACATATACACATATACATGCATAATGTTTTGAGTTAGAAAACATCTTGAGTGCAAATTTTAAGTCACCTACGCATTCAGAGCACACAACCACAAACGATACACATATTCAAATATACACACTCATCCCTCCTTCCCCCGTACAGACACAAACACACATACACACATCAAGCATATAGCAGACTCCCAGACCTCCACCTACGACATTCCTCCTTAACAAAACTATCTTTATTGCCACCTCGAATACATAAAACCTAACAAGTGAGACTAAGTTACGAGGCTCTGTGATTGAATCAAGTGCCAGTGGTGAGCTGCTAAGACATGCCGAGTGAAAGAGAGACGTTGATAATAACTCGTTGCTCCGCTGATCAAATAGCGCACACCAACACTATCTTAGTGACCCCCTGGGAGAGTGCAGCATCACGTCCCTCCTGACTCATGGGTCAGAGAGGCTGAGAGAGCCTCGTCCACTCCCTAGTGAGAGTAAACTAGGATGTCTAAGAACGTCCAAGACATTGGACATCTTGTCTTAGAGTAAACTCGGATGTCTAAGAACGTCCAAGACATTGGACATCTTGTCTTAGAGTAAACTCGGATGTCTAAGAACGTCCAAGACATTGGACATCTAGTCTTACAGGAGATCTGAACATATGAGTTAAAACGATAAATTGTAAACCTTAAGGATTTACATATTTCTAAACTAATGAATAAGTCAATTAGTTTACCGACACTGGTGTACATCGCAGTATAAGACGGCATCCTGAGAACGGTCAAATGCCCGAAATCCCAAAAGATAACCGCTCAAGGGAACCAAGATATTCTAGGATAACTAAACTATGCGAGACGATCAAAAGCTAGAAAATGAACGGAGGGGGAAGAGGACTTAAGAAATATGTTACTAGGTCGTTCAGTCGGGAATAAAGCTTAGTGCACTTAACCGCTTCAAAGATTAGAATCTGATGACTCTCATTTATCAAGCCTGGTGCCTCTGGTGACTCTGCTGACTCTGCTGACTCTGTTGTCAGCCTGGTGACTCTGTTGTCCCAAATTCTATGGAATAAACTGTAACTTGTCAACTAGCATTTCTAGTAAGATATAAATTATTTCTAATAACCTCTGTTTAGGATTTTAGTTATAGTGTGTTACTGAACGTATCATTTGTGTATGTGGTGTACTTATCGTATATACCTGTTATCTTCTAGTGGGTGAAGTGAGTGGTGTGTATACTCAGCAGGTCTTCTCTGTGACTGGTAGTGTGTATACTCAGCAGGTCTCCTCTGTGACTGGTGGTGTGTATACTCAGCAGGTCTTCTCTGTGACTGGTGGTGTGTATACTCAGCAGGTCTTCTCTGTGACTGGTGGTGTGTATACTCAGCAGGTCTCCTCTGTGACTGGTGGTGTGTATACTCAGCAGGTCTTTTCTGTGACTGGTGGTGTGTATACTCAGCAGATCTTCTCTGTGACTGGTGGTGTGTATACTCAGCAGGTCTTCTCTGTGACTGGTGGTGTGTATACTCAGCAGGTCTCCTCTGTGACTGGTGGTGTGTATACTCAGCAGGTCTCCTCTGTGACTGGTGGTGTGTATACTCAGCAGGTCTCCTCTGTGACTGGTGGTGTTTCATACTGACACTTGTGTGAGCTGAGAATCAGATGCCTGCAACCTGAGACACTTCCTGCCACAGACGTCTTGATCAAAGCACAACTGAGCTCTCTAGACTTTACTCCAGGTGGCTGCTATATTAAGGGCCATCATGATCCCACTTGGACTCATCTAAGTTTGGTTAATTAGCTCTGAATGGTGTGGTTTATGTGTCTATAAAAAAAACCTTTTGGTCCCTAAATAGCCTCCTTGGCCTCCAGAAAGCTCATTGGTCTCTATTAGTTTCTCTGCCAGATTTGGAGCTTTGTTAGGGCTCTTTTACGCTGAGGTGAGCTGGGGCTCAGATTAAAGTACCCAGGCCACACTCCGTCTCTCTGGGCCCAACTCTCTGGAAACTTGTCACTTAAACAGCTCCTTCTCTCAAATGAATTGTATTAACATTACATGAGCAAGATAACCAAGCGTAACAAAAATAACAAGCAAAAATACAACTACTAATCATAATAATAATAGAGAATAACAAGGCCTGATCTTGTCAACAGAGCATGCACTCTTGCTTGCCAAAGTTGCAGTTAAAACAATAGATTTTCTCGGTTTAACATATTAATTATCAAGTTGATTTAAGCTCCATATCTTTAAGATCAGGTTGTGGTCAAATTATCTTACCTGAAGAATAGTTAAAGTGTCTTAGCTGCCTCAACGAAGAATGTCTTCACTTATTGTATGACTTCTTCACAAGGTTTAAGATACGTGAGCTTGGACTTCTTGCTCCCAGCATCCCTCCAAGATAACACATAATCACTTAAGAGATAATAATCAGGTAATGAAAAACAACAGGATCATTGTCCTCTCTTCAACCGTGTTTTATGTTCACATTCCTCAAAGCTCATTACCCTCTCTCTCTCCCTATCTGCCCTCAGGTGAACTAGTTCACTCATCCCGTGCCTAATCACCTTGTTTGTCAGGTGTTGCAAGGGAGAACGACTCCTCGTTGCCTGTATTTACCCCGTGACTTATCTGCATGATGGCACCCAAACAAGACGCGGGAGACTCAATCCGGTAAAATCTGTCTCCCCCTTGAAGTTGTTGGAGATAATTGAATCCAGTTGGGCCAGCTGTCACTTTCTGTTATCACTGTCGTCACCATCAGCGCCACTCTCACTATCATCACCTTGAGTGTGTGCGTGTGTGACGGTGGATGTGCGTGCGTGCGTGTGGGGAGGAATTTCAGTGTTTGTGTTCATTGTTCGCTGCTTGAGGAGGGGACATAGGAGTTTGTGTGTGTTACCTGCCTCGCTCGGCGTTCCTCAGGGAGGGAGTCACCTGCTGTTTACTGCCCGCACGCACGCACGCACGCACGCACGCACGCACGCATGCACGCGCACACACACACACACACACACACACACACACACACACACACACACACAGAGCAGGCAAGAGTAACTGGTAGGGCGCTCCAGTGGATAAGGGAGTACCTAAGCAATAGCAGGCAGAGAGTTACTGTGAGGGGTGAGACCTCAGATTGGCGTGAAGTCACCAGTGGAGTCCCACAGGGCTCTGTACTCGGACCTATCCTGTTTCTGATATACGTGAACGATCTCCCGGAGGGTATAGACTCATTCCTCTCAATGTTTGCTGACGATGCCAAAATTATGAGAAGGATTAAGAAAGAGGAGGACAGCTTGTGGCTTCAAGAAGACCTGGACAAACTGCAGGAATAGTCCAACAAATGATTGATAGAGTTTAACCCGAGCAAATGTAATGTAATGAAGATAGGGGAAGGAAGCAGGAGGCCAGATACAAGGTATCATTTGGGAGATGAAATTCTTCTGGAGTCAGAGAAAGACCTGGGGTTTGATGTCACGCCAGACCTGTCCCCTGAAGCCCATATCAAGAAGATAACATCAGCGGCATATGCCATGTTTGGCCAACATAAGAACGGCCCTTAGAAACTTGTGTAAGGAATCATTCAGAACCTTGTATACCACGTATGTCAGACCAATCCTGGAGTATGCAGCATCAGCATGGAGTCCATATCTCGTCAAGTATAAAAACTATATTGGAGAAAGTTCAGAGGTTTGCCACCAGACTAGTGCCCGAACTGAGGGGCATGAACTATAAGGAGAGACTTCGTGAATTAAACCTCACTTCGCTGGAAGACAGGAGAGTTAGGAGGGACATGGCCACCACGTACAAGATTCTCAAAGGAATTGATAGAGTAGACGCAGTATTTACTACAAGGGGCACCCGCACTAGGGGACACAAGTGGAAATTGAGTGCCCAAATAAAGCCAATAGAATTTTTTTTTTAAGTCTCAGAGTAGTTGACAAATGGAATGCATTAGGAAGTGATGTGGTGGAGGCTGACTCTATACACAGTTTCAAGTGTAGATATGATAGAGCCCAATAGGCTCAGGAACCTGTACACCTGTTGATTGACTGGTGTACCAGGCTCTGGCACCCAATCAGCCCCCGACCCATCCTATTCCTCATATGATAGCAACTTATCGTTAAAGTTAACTGATTCCCCATACAAATAATACTCTCACGAAATAAACACGTTTCTAGCAGCAGGCTTCAGATGAGCTGATGTAGGATAACAGCTAACTGAACAAGTCCACAAGGGCCGTGACGAGGATTCGAACCTGCGTCCGAGAGGTAGCTCTTGCTTCCTCTTTCCCCAGGAACCTCAAAAACGTCCTTAAAGAACCCCAAGTCTTAATAAAATATAATATAATCCCCAGAACCAGTTTCCTCGTCAAATCAGTAAGTTCTGCTTATCGAACCAACACAGCTTTCTTACTCCATAATATTTCCTGATTTAATCACCTCCATGATTTATTGGGGACGAGTCGGTGATGAGCACTTCGGCCATGTTGGGCTAATGAAGAGATGAGTTAGGTGCGTCCACGATGTGTTAGGTGTGTGTGTTTGCGTGTGCTTGATGAGTAAGATGATGAGACTTGATGAGTCTCTAATGAGTAAGACGTCACTATCAGGAGTGAGATATGTCCATGTTGAGTTAGACGTGTCCATGATGAGTTAGACGTGTTCCTGATGATCCGCGATTGTCCAAGTGAATGGGTACCGTTGCTTAACAGAACAGAGTACTACACAACCACACAGGCTTTGCACTTTCTCCGTGTAATTTCCTTTACCCTCCTCCAACACCCCCTACCCCTCCAACACTCCCCCAACACCCCTCCAACTCCCCAACACTCCAACATTCATCAGTCGCAACTCTAATCTCCCATTTGGTTTGAATCATGCCGCGACATTTGAAAATGTCGCGATGTCGCAGCATGGTTTCCCTCCAAAAGAAAACGGTTTCGAGTTTAAATATCGCTAAACCGCCACCCGCGTCCCCAACGGCCGTTTCAACTGATTTGATCTTGCTAATTGGCGATTTTTGAACGTCATCTTATCACTGACAGAATATATTCACATTGAGACAGAAACAGACAGGTGTGGGGGGGAGGGGAGAAGCAGATACATCCTCATTTAGCTTCTCTACAAAGTGTTGTTTTTGTCTTTCATTGTCAACGCCTACAAGCATTTATAAAAATTCATCCAGAGCTTCCCTACTCCCCCCCCCTGTTCCTACTATTGAATCTCTACAAGATGCAACCCACAAAAGTTGTCTAGCTCCAGCGTACTTATATGACTCCCGGGTGAACATAGACATCAGATGAAAGGAAACGTGCTCAACCGTTTCTTTCCTGCCTAAGGATTAAATCCGGGTTATTCGATTGTGTGACGAGGACGTAGATTCTACAGTCTACGTCTTGTAGGATACTCTAGGATACTGTAGGATACCCTGGGATACTCTAGGATATTCTAGGATACTCTGGGATATTGAAGGATACTCTGGGATACTGGAGGATACTCCAGGATACTCTAAGATACTCTAAGATACTGTAGGATACTCTGGGATACCGAAGGACACTCTGGGATACTGTAGGATACTCTAGGATACTCTAAGATAGTGTAGTATACTCTGAGATACTGAAGGATACTCTGGGATACTGTAGGATACTCCAGGATACTCTAAGATACCCTAGGATACTCTAGATGACTCTTTAGATCCTCAGAGGGCTTTAATTAGTGCTTCGAGCAGGTCAGCCCGCAGAAGAGGAGACAACGAGTTCACTGTCTCTCCTGTCGATGGTACCTGGACCCCGCATGGTACCCGGGGTATGAGAATGGGGCATGTGGGGCCCCCCCTCACCTCCTGTGGGCCCCCCTCTCCTCCTGTGGGCCCCCCTCACCTCCTGTGGGCCCCCCTCTCCTCCTGTGGGCCGCCCTCACCTCCTAGCAAAGGGGGGATAACTGGATCATGATAACGAGGTTGATGCCCCGTCCTCACAGGGGCACCTGGAGCGCTGACTTGAGGGTTCTAAGATACCGTCACTCTTTCTGGAGAAGCGACTTGATTAGCGTGATGGTGAGACAGAGATGAGAGACAGACAGACAGAGAGCAGTGATCATAATACTTGTATATGGCTTACGGGGACATTACAGTAAACGAGAACGTCTTAAATGTTACAAAGAAGCCTTGGAACATAGTCATGCAGTAACCACAAGGACAGAGGTAGGGACACAGAAAGTATAGACTTGTACAAGGATATAGACAGAGAGAGGCACAGATGTACAGAGGAGAAGAGCGAGAAAAGACCCCCTTTGCCTCCTTCTGACACTCTTGTCTCTTGTCTCCCTCTTCACCTTGTCCTCGTAAGGTCATGTTTTGAGTGTGTTGCTTGGCTCTGGTCACTGTAGTTGATACTGTGTCCCTCATGAGTGTGTGTATATATAGGCATAAATGTCCGTGTATAACCCTGTCACTTCCCTCCCTCCACCACACTAATATTTTCACCACTACTCCATCAACCACTCAACTCACAAGCTTCTCTATGCATTCCCCATCAATCACCGCTCCCCCCAAGCCCACACACACACACACACACACACACACACACACACACACACACACACACACACACACGACTGCGAGAAAGGAGGCTTTAAGAGCCACCACCATTCAACCCGGAGTTAAGGTCGACCGATACACCGCGCCTCTCAAACCGGTTTTCAGCTCATTTACAGAGTTTTACGACAGAATTCTTCTCGCTTTACGACACCACTAACTATCATACTTACACTTTCGCTTGTTTGATCCAACAGACTATAGTTAAGGCGTGACCTCAGACGCTAGTAACGGTGTGTGACCTCACAGGATAATGGAACTAAACGACCCCATGAATAAATATCACAACTGATTGACGATTGACTTGGTCGAATAGTGACATCTGAGTTGTATGTTAATATATTCAGTTCAATTATTTGCCTGATCAATTGTCTGTTATCTTTCCCTGAACGACCACTGAGTCTTGTCTTAAGTGCTCCGTTATCTCTGCGTCTCCTACTTTGGTAAGGAGGTGCTTTGAGGGTCGATACATCTCCTTGTTCGGCGACATCCCTCTTCCCTGATGGTCGTCGAGGGCGACCTCAACTCGCCACATTGGGGGTCCACAGTTCGCCACATTGGGGGTCCACAGTTCGCCACATTGGGGGTCCACAGTTCGCCACATTGGGGGTCCACAGTTCGCCACATTGGGGGTCCACAGTTCGCCACATTGGGGGTCCACAGTTCGCCACATTGGGGGGTCCACAGTTCGCCACATTAGGGGTCCACAGTTCGCCACATTGGGGGTCCACAGTTCGCCACATTGGGGGGTCCACAGTTCGCCACATTAGGGGTCCACAGTTCGCCACATTGGGGGTCCACAGTTCGCCACATTGGGGGGTCCACAGTTCGCCACATTAGGGGTCCACAGTTCGCCACATTGGGGGTCCACAGTTCGCCACATTGGGGGTCCACAGTTCGCCACATTGGGGGTCCACAGTTCGCCACATTGGGGGTCCACAGTTCGCCACATTGGAGGTCCACAGTTCGCCACATTGGGGGTCCACAGTTCGCCACATTGGGGGTCCACAGCTCGCCACATTGGGGGTCCACAGTTCGCCACATTGGGGGGTCCACAGTTCGCCACATTAGGGGTCCACAGTTCGCCACATTGGGGGTCCACAGTTCGCCACATTGGGGGTCCACAGTTCGCCATATTGAGGGTCTACAGTTCGCCACATTGGAGGTCCACAGTTCGCCACATTGGGGGTTCACAGTTCGCCACATTGGGGGTCCACAGCTCGCCACATTGGGGGTCCACAGCTCGCCACATTGGGGGTCCACAGTTCGCCACATTGGGGGTCCACAGTTCGCCACATTAGGGGTCCACAGTTCGCCACATTAGGGGTCCACAGTTCGCCACATTGGGGGTCCACAGTTCGCCACATTAGGGGTCCACAGCTCGCCACATTGGGGGTCCACAGTTCGCCACATTGGGGGTCCACAGTTCGCCACATTGGGGGTCCACAGTTCGCCACATTGGGGGTCCACAGTTCGCCACATTGAGGGTCCACAGTTCGCCACATTGGAGGTCCACAGTTCGCCACATTGGGGGTCCACAGTTCGCCACATTGGGGGGTCCACAGCTCGCCACATTGGGGGTCCACAGTTCGCCACATTGGGGGTCCACAGTTCGCCACATTGGGGGTCCATTGTTCGCCACATTGGGGGTCCACAGTTCGCCAAATTGGGCGTCCAGAGCATTACAGTGTGGACTGCCACAGATGGTCACATTGTGTGTGTGTACAGTTTCAAAGTTTGGGCAATTCTACAGCTAGCCCCTCACAGCTATGCAACACCTAGCCCCCTACAGCTATGCAACACCTAGCCCCCTACAGCTATGTAACAGCTAGCCCCCCACAGCTATGCAACAGCTAGCCCCCCACAGCTATACAACACCTAGCCCCCCACAGCTATACAACACCTAGCCCCCACAGCTATGGAACAACTAGCCCCCCACAGCTATGTAACAGCTAGCTCCCCACAGCTATACAACACCTAGCCCCCACAGCTATGGAACAACTAGCCCCCCACAGCTATGTAACAGCTAGCCCCCCCACAGCTATGCAACACCTAGCCACGGTAGTCGTCCACAGCTAGTCCCACGGTTGATCTTGTGAAATGTCAACAAACTCTACCCAAGCTCCACAGGTCTGGGCTGGAAGCGATAGTAGCGGCTTCAACCTGCGGCTTCCCGTATTCTTGTTTTACTTGCTTTACTTGTTGTCCTTACTATCGTTACTGAGCCTGATGGGTCTCAGTCAGGCTCAGTCACAGGCTCAGTCACAGGCTCAGTCATGGACTCTTATCCTGATGTATAACTGAGACTCTTACAGCTGCAAGGACTTCGTGTGTGTGTGTGTGGGACGGGGTTCGCATCTCATGGAACCTTTTCCGGACTAGTTAGAGGAAATAGTGCATATCAATATCACTATCTCTACTAAACAGTTAGTTGATAGTGATGTACATAACGGGAGACTCAAGATAACACAAAAACAGGATAACATGTAATAATAATAATGTTTTCAGTCCGATCAAAATCAATTACAACAGTTTGGGGAGAAATATTGGGTGACAAAATAGCGGGGAATTGAACTTAGGGTTACTGATCCTTGAGCCCTGTCCCGCCAGCCGTGTGTGTGTACTTACCTAATTGTGCTTGCGGGGGTTGAGCTCTGGCTCTTTGGTCCCGCCTCTCAACTGTCAATCAACTAATATACAGGTTCCTGAAATTAAAAGTCCCTGAAACTTCCTGTGTGTGTGTGTGTGTGTGTGTGTGTGTGTGTGTGTGTGTGTGTGTGTGTGTGTATTTGTGTGTGTGTGTGTGTGTGTGTGTGTGTGTGTGTGTGTGTGTGTGTGTGTGTGTGTGTCTGTGTCTGTGTATTTGTGTGTGTGTGTGTGTGTGTGTGTGTGTGTGTGTGTGTGTGTGTGTGTGTGTGTGTGTGTCTGTGTGTGTGTGTGTGTGTGTGTGTGTGTGTGTGTGTGTGTGTGTGTGTGTGTGTGTGTGTGTGTGTGTGTGTGTGTGTGTGTGTGTGTGTGCGTGTGCGTGAGCGAACGTCTGTATGTACGAGTGCGTGTGAGTACGACTATCCGAGTGTGTGTTATTATATAAATACTTCATCCAGTCACAAGGTTGCTGCCTCTTTCTGCACATCTTTCTTCTCCCAGGACCAGTTTAAGTACCGTAAATAACTGCCTTCTTAAGACATTATCCAAATCAACTTGGGAGAACTCCACCAAACGACACAATTCGTTTAGCGGTTGCATGTAGAATAGAACCAATGAAGAGCAGAGGTGCCATAGGCACAATCAGAGAACACTGTATAAACATCAGAGGTCCGCGGTTGTTCAACGTCCTCCCAGCAAGCATAAGAAATATTGCCGGAACAACCGTGGACATTTTCAAGAGGAAACTAGATTTATTCCTCCAAGGAGTGCCGGACCAACCGGGCTGTGGTGGGTATGTGGGTCTGCGGGCCGCTCCAAGCAACAGCCTGGTGGACCAAACTCTCACAAGTCGAGCCTGGCCTCGGGCCGGGCTTGGGGAGTAGAAGAACTCCCAGAACCCCATCAACCAGGTAACCAGTTGAACTAAACGACATTGTGAGGGGGACCGAATGATAATCTCACAGGAGCCTCAAACTAGACGTCAGAAAGGCGTTTTATGACCGTGCATTTCCATAATATCGATAACTACTGATTTTATGACCAATTGTATTTGGATTGTCCTACAGGTAGGGAATGTTGTCGGGGTGTCAGCTGCGCCTTGTTAAAAAGCAATGAAGACGATATTAGCTCATCTTTATACAGCGTTCATGACATTGACGAAGTGATTCACTCAGGTTTTTGACTTTTAGTGTTATTTAGGTCACATTTATTTGTTGCGGTAATTAGCTGTGTGTGTGTGTAAAGTGTGTGACCCGACTTATAGAGTTGGACGTTGATTGGACTTACCTTTGGCAGAAGAGCTGTTAAAGGAAGATGAGTAGGATGGGTAAGGGAGCAGGGGGGTGAGGGGGGGGGAAAGGGTAGCTGAAGGGAAAAGGGGAAAAAAGTAGAGTAGGTAAAGGGAAATAGGGACGAGTGTGATAGGGACCTCGTATAATATAATACTTAAGAACACTTTATGTTAATCTCCTATTCTTAAAGAATATGTGTGTCTAATCTTATATTAAACTACAATTTACTCATTTTACGTCTCACAATCATATTAATATTTCACTGTAACAATTTATTGCGGAGGAAGATTCTGACTCAAGAAGTTTTGAAGATTTGAGCTTCTTCAGATGTTTTCCCAGGCAGCCCTACCTTAATGGGACCTTAATGGGACCCTAATGGTTCCTATATATATGGTCTTGGGCCCATTATCACGCTTCCTCGGGTCCATATTCAACTCTACAATATTGCATTCCGTAAAATGTTTTTTTTAAGTCATGAGTTGGAACAGAAAGTTTTTTTTCTGAAAACATGATTTAAAAATATATATATATATAAAAAGGAGAAATTAATTATTATTCGAGTTTCAAGCTTCTAGAAACTATTTTAAGGTTTTAGTTTAAAACTAAACTCCTATATAGAAGGATTTCTGGGTCTGTTAGTCCTTGTGTTCAGTTTTGGACCGCTTGTAAGAGAATTTTAGGAATTATGAAGTAGAAAGAAACTTATTCTTGCGTGTGGTTTTTAATAATTTTGCTTCTAAAAACCCAGGGTTTCTAGTATGGCTTCTAACACGTGATGTTTAACACATGTCAGGGGCCTCGCGGCTGAGTGGATAGCGCTCGCGGGGTTCGTAGTCGTATTGGCCCGGGTTCGATTCCTGGCGGAGGCGGAAACACATGGGCAAAGTTTATGTCATCCTGATGCCCTTGTTCTACTAGCAGTAAATAGATACCTGGGAGTTAGACAGCTGCTACGGGCTGCTTCCTGGAAATGTCTGTGTATGTGTATGTGCGTGTGTTAGAGAACAATATATGTAGTAGACATAATAGAAGAATAATAGATTGATTGGGAAGGCGGGGTCCAAGAGCTAATAACTCGATTCTGCAAACACAAATAGTAAATTCATGTTTACTATCACAACATGAATTACCACAATTGAGCATTTTCTCTGAAATTCTCTCTCTCTCCCTCATATACATATATATATATATATATATATATATATATATTTTATTAAATATGACCGAAAAAGTAAGATTAATAATTCTAACACGAATTTTCTCAATCTTTCGTACATTACGCTTCACTGTTGGAGGTAAATCAAAAATCACTTCTCCAAAATTCATTTTTATTTCTAGTCTGACGCGACACGGGCGCGTTTCGTAAAACTTATTACATTTTCAAAGACTTCACAAATACACAACTGATTAGAACTTGCGTTTCCCTGGTTTTATATCTACATTTGAGTGAGGTGGGAAGGGTGATGTGGCATTACATTTGAGTAAGGTGGGAAGGATGATGTGGCATTAGAGGATATTAATAGGGTATTAAAAGTATCAACACAAGACAGAACACAAAACAATGGATATTGAATAGAAGTGTTTGTAGAAAGCCTATTGGTCCATATTTCTTGATGCTTCTATATTGGAGCGGAGTCTTGAGGTGGGTAGAATATAGTTGTGCAATAATTGGCTGTTGATTGCTGGTGTTGACTTCTTGATGTGTAGTGCCTCGCAAACGTCGAGCCGCCTGCTATCGCTGTATCTATCGATGATTTCTGTGTTGTTTACTAGGATTTCTCTGGCGATGGTTTGGTTATGGGAAGAGATAATATGTTCCTTAATGGAGCCCTGTTGTTTATGCATCGTTAAACGCCTAGAAAGAGATGTTGTTGTCTTGCCTATATACTGGGTTTTTTGGAGCTTACAGTCCCCAAGTGGGCATTTGAAGGCATAGACGACGTTAGTCTCTTTTAAAGCGTTCTGTTTCGTGTCTGGAGAGTTTCTCATGAGTAGGCTGGCCGTTTTTCTGGTTTTATAGTAAATCGTCAGTTGTATCCTCTGATTTTTGTCTGTAGGGATAACGTTTCTATTAACAATATCTTTCAGGACCCTTTCCTCTGTTTTATGAGCTGTGGAAAAGAAGTTCCTGTAAAATAGTCTAATAGGGGGTATAGGTGTTGTGTTAGTTGTCTCTTCGGAGGTTGCATGGCTTTTCACTTTCCTTCTTATGATGTCTTCGATGAAACCATTGGAGAAGCCGTTATTGACTAGAACCTGCCTTACCCTACAGAGTTCTTCGTCGACTTGCTTCCATTCTGAGCTGTGGCTGAGAGCACGGTCGACGTATGCGTTAACAACACTCCTCTTGTACCTGTCAGGGCAGTCGCTGTTGGCATTTAGGCACATTCCTATGTTTGTTTCCTTTGTGTAGACTGCAGTGTGGAAACCTCCGCCCTTTTCCATGACTGTTACATCTAGAAAAGGCAGCTTCCCATCCTTTTCCGTCTCGTAAGTGAAACGCAGCACGGAACTCTGCTCAAATGCCTCCTTCAGCTCCTGCAGATGTCTAACATCAGGTACCTGTGTAAAAATGTCGTCAACATACCTGCAGTATATGGCCGGTTTCAAGTTCATGTCGACTAAGACTTTTTGCTCGATGGTACCCATGTAGAAGTTTGCAAACAGGACACCTAGGGGAGAACCCATAGCGACCCCATCTACTTGCTTATACATGTGCCCATCCGGGCTCAAGAAGGGTGCCTCTTTAGTACAAGCTTGGAGTAGTTTCCTCAGAATACTTTCTGGCATGTCAAGAGGAGTACAGGCTGGATCACGATACACTCTGTCGGCTATCATTCCGATTGTCTCGTCCACAGGTACGTTGGTAAACAGCGATTCTACGTCCAACGAGGCTCTTATCCCTGTGGCCCGTGCGCCCCGCAGTAAGTCCACAAATTCCTTTGGAGACTTCAGGCTGAAGGCGCAAGGAACATAAGGAGTCAGCAGGCCGTTGAGTCGCTTCGCCAATCTGTACGTGGGTGTGGGTATCTGGCTAATGATTGGCCGAAGTGGGTTTCCAGGCTTGTGCGTCTTGACATTTCCATACGCATATCCAGGTTTATATTCCCCAATGATCTTTGGCAGGTGGAGTCCGGATTTCTTGGCGTTCACAGTTTCGATCAGTTTGTTGACTTTTGCTTTTAATTCGGCTGTAGTGTCCTTCGTTACCCTTTGGAACTTAGTTTGGTCAGAGAGTATGATGTTCATTTTCGCCAGATATTCGTCTTTTTTAAGAATGACATATATTGGCGACTTGTCACCTCTCCTGACAACTATCTCCTTGTTCTCACGAAGGCTTTTAGCTGCCGCTCTAAGCTCGGGGGACAGTATGGTGCTTCTGTAGTTGCCTCGATTCTTTCCTCCTTCTGCAATAAGTTCTGCTTGTAAGGTATCTTTGGTAGTGACCTTCTTTTGTGTCTCGAGGTCGAATATGTCGTCCAACAGAATTTCCAACTCCACTTTCCGGGCCATTTCACTCGGTCTGGACATAACATGACAGTTTATGCCCAGATTTAGGAGAGTGACTTGGTCCTCAGTGAGGTTAATTCCTGCAAGGTTCAGGAAGCCATCTCTTGGTCGTGGAATTGCCATAGGTCCTCCATATAATGTTGTTAGTTTCTTGATAATCCTTGTTTCAGTGCTGAGGTGATGTTGGTCTGTGAGGATGTCGAGGTGTTGTTCAATGCGGGTACGGATACTATGGTCGATGTTGCTATTTCTCCACTCGTTTGTAGCATGAAGTAGTTGCGTTTTTTTGTCTTTGATTTCATTCTCTGCCTTGTATATCTGATCACGAATCAGATCCTGGCGATATTTTATCGTGAAGGCTTGATTCCTTGCTGCTGGGTCGTGCACTTTAACATTAGTATATTTTGGTATATACTGCATATATACTGCAGGTATGTTGACGACATTTTTACACAGGTACCTGATGTTAGACATCTGCAGGAGCTGAAGGAGGCATTTGAGCAGAGTTCCGTGCTGCGTTTCACTTACGAGACGGAAAAGGATGGGAAGCTGCCTTTTCTAGATGTAACAGTCATGGAAAAGGGCGGAGGTTTCCACACTGCAGTCTACACAAAGGAAACAAACATAGGAATGTGCCTAAATGCCAACAGCGACTGCCCTGACAGGTACAAGAGGAGTGTTGTTAACGCATACGTCGACCGTGCTCTCAGCCACAGCTCAGAATGGAAGCAAGTCGACGAAGAACTCTGTAGGGTAAGGCAGGTTCTAGTCAATAACGGCTTCTCCAATGGTTTCATCGAAGACATCATAAGAAGGAAAGTGAAAAGCCATGCAACCTCCGAAGAGACAACTAACACAACACCTATACCCCCTATTAGACTATTTTACAGGAACTTCTTTTCCACAGCTCATAAAACAGAGGAAAGGGTCCTGAAAGATATTGTTAATAGAAACGTTATCCCTACAGACAAAAATCAGAGGATACAACTGACGATTTACTATAAAACCAGAAAAACGGCCAGCCTACTCATGAGAAACTCTCCAGACACGAAACAGAACGCTTTAAAAGAGACTAACGTCGTCTATGCCTTCAAATGCCCACTTGGGGACTGTAAGCTCCAAAAAACCCAGTATATAGGCAAGACAACAACATCTCTTTCTAGGCGTTTAACGATGCATAAACAACAGGGCTCCATTAAGGAACATATTATCTCTTCCCATAACCAAACCATCGCCAGAGAAATCCTAGTAAACAACACAGAAATCATCGATAGATACAGCGATAGCAGGCGGCTCGACGTTTGCGAGGCACTACACATCAAGAAGTCAACACCAGCAATCAACAGCCAATTATTGCACAACTATATTCTACCCACCTCAAGACTCCGCTCCAATATAGAAGCATCAAGAAATATGGACCAATAGGCTTTCTACAAACACTTCTATTCAATATCCATTGTTTTGTGTTCTGTCTTGTGTTGATACTTTTAATACCCTATTAATATCCTCTAATGCCACATCATCCTTCCCACCTTACTCAAATGTAATGCCACATCACCCTTCCCACCTCACTCAAATGTAGATATAAAACCAGGGAAACGCAAGTTCTAATCAGTTGTGTATTTGTGAAGTCTTTGAAAATGTAATAAGTTTTACGAAACGCGCCCGTGTCGCGTCAGACTAGAAATAAAAATGAATTTTGGAGAAGTGATTTTTGATTTACCTCCAATAGTGAAGCATAATGTACGAAAGATTGAGAAAATTCGTGTTAGAATTATTAATCTTACTTTTTCGGTCATATTTAATAAAATATGTCTACAGGAAAGACTGCTACCAAAATATACTAATATATATATATATATATATATGTCGTACCTAATAGCCAGAACGCACTTCTGAGCCTACTATGCAAGGCCCGATTTGCCTAATAAGCCAAGTTTTCCTGAATTAATATATTTTCTCTAATTTTTTTCTTATGAAATGATAAAGCTACCCATTTCATTATGTATGAGGTCAATTTGATTTTATTGGAGTTAAAATTAACGTAGATATATGACCGAACCTAACCAACCCTACCTAACCTAACCTATCTTTATAGGTTAGGTTAGGTTAGGTAGCAGAAAAAGTTAGGTTAGGTTAGGTAGGTTAGGTAGTCGAAAAATTATTAATTCATGAAAACTTGGCTTATTAGGCAAATCGGGCCTTGCATAGTAGGCTGAGAAGTGCGTTCTGGCTACTAGGTACGACATATATATATATATATATATATATATATATATATATATATATATATATATATATATATATATAAATATAAAATGTTCCTTAACTGTAGTAAAGGGTTCCACATCTCAAGTGACTTGTGAGAGACACACAAAAGACTTCATCTTCCTTATATCAGGAAGTTTGTTGAGAGGCAAACCGCTCCACCACATTAACTCTACTTTATAACCCAGATAAATATGCAGGAATTTTACAGCATACCCGTAAGAGTGTCCAGGAGCCCAGGTATACCGTATACATGGTTGTGTATGCTGGTTGCTTCTACATAAATTATATCATTTATCTATATTTTAATGTTATCCTCAATGTGGTGAAAATTATGCAGTGGGAATTTTCAGTGCATTTTGCGTGAAGGGGCGTGTGTGTGTGTGAGGGAGGGAGGGAGAGAGAGAGAGAGAGAGAGAGAGAGAGAGAGAGAGAGAGAGAGAGAGAGAGAGAGAGAGAGAGAGAGAGAGAGAGAGAGAGAGAGACCATCTTTATCGCATCTTTATCCCTTCTTTATCGCATCTTTATTGCGATAAAGATGGGCAGAGAAGCAAGGGATTTCTGGGGTGATTCGAATCTATATATACATTTGATATCCCTCTATTCAATTCCTCTAAATTGCAAAATTTATCCTCATTGATATACACGATTAGCAACTTTTAGGCCTTGTGAAGGTATATGCGAGGCTGACTGTTGCTGTTGTTGTTGTTTCAGATTTAGCTACTCAGAACGAAATAGCCATGTAGCACGGGCTATGGTGAGCCCGAAATTGAGTTCGGCTATTCGCGATAACCGTGTTACTGTGATATTTGGATCAAAGTTTTTAAATGGAGGTGGGGATTCCTCCTTTTTGCCTGTTTATTTTTCACTTCTGTTTTAGCGCACTGGTTTTAGTCTTGTTTTAATAACATTATCTTGGTGACGGATGTAGATGCAGAATGCTCACTAGTGAGAGGCTGGCTACACCTCTCAGTGTATATACACCAAGAAGTTGGATACACCTCATCAGGAGATGCCTTTTCACCCACAGGGTATAAACAGAGGGAACCGCCTACCCGCCGATCCAATCCCAGTACGGCAGGCTTTGGTGGTTGGACTAGGCCAAAACAATGGAAACTCTTGGGTTGCAAGAGCAGGAAAAGTCCGAAACAGACTACATTTAAAAAACATGATTCTTGATAGAGAGGGTGATCATCCACACCCAAATTACACTCCTTCCGCGCCGTGGGAAGAGCCTACTTTCAAAATAGTAATAGAAAGTCTCCCAATGAAAAAGGCTGCCTATGATCCGACAATCCTAAGGCGCATAATAGAAGAGCAAATGTATAGCATAGCAGTAGCAGGAGCCACCCACATCTTCACAGACGGATCGGTGGACACAGAAAATGAGAGTGCTGGCGCTGCTCTTTGCACGACCAGCGTTCAGGCATATTGGAGACTGGGAGGACCAGTATCATCAACCCAAACTGAGCTGTTCGCCATACAACAGGCATTCGCATATGTGATTGCACAAAACACTCAAAATGCAATCATACACACAGACTCAAAAGCTGCACTTCAAATACTAGGACAAAAACAGTGGAAAGATAATGTGGAAATAATTACCACCATTTTGTATCTTGGAGCAGTCGCTAAAGGCAAAGGCCTCAACATAACTTTAAACTGGATCCCATCCCATATTGGAATACCATTAAATGAAAAAGCTGATGAAATTGCTAAATTGGCAACTCGTCATCCAGTGATACATAAAACAATTCAACCCAGCCTAGAGAACATAAAAAACATCATCACCAAAAAACTCTCACATCTAAACAAAGCCTACCTGCACCAGAGAGCAGCTGAAGGTTCGCCCTCTGCAACATGGTATCTTCAGGCAACCAAATTAGAAAGGTTAAATATCCCAAAAAGGAATCCACAGGGAAATAGCAGTTAGGATATATAGACTACGTCTAGGTTACAGATGCAACTGGGAGATTGGTGAGCCCCGACAGAGAGAGTGCATCTTCTGCCAAACTGTCACAGAAAAGCCATTACTTCACTATCTTCTGGAATGTGAAGCAACCAATGACCTTAGAAGAGCTTTAAGAGTTCCTGAATCATGCAGTGGCCACCCTGAAGCCATCAACACAGCCACTCTCCTGGTCAACAAAGGTGTCCAGCAGCTGGACACCCTCATAAAGACTGTGAAGCAGTATCCTCCCCCACGATAACAGCTTGATGGTTAAATGCAACCTCAGAACACTGGGAAAAAAAAGAAAAAATTGTACCACTTACGGGCTATTCATGCCCGTGCCACCTCTTGGGTTGCTTTATCTTTATCAATCAATCTTTACCCGCCGAAGTCAGAAATAACAAGACATTACGTCAGTTTAGATATTAGCTCAGTTACAACACCGAGACCACTCTAGATGGTGGCTCTCAGGTAAATTCAGGCAAATTTAATTAGTAATTTCGTAATTGTCATTCAGAAATTACATGTCGTCATTCGGAGGTAAAAGTTTAGAGAAAAGGACAGAGGCGAACGGGTCCGTTGAGCCTCTAATTCCAGCTTTCGAGGACAGGAAGCTTGTATTCAGGCTTGTCGAGGCTTCTCCTCGGGCGAATACTGCCCTATTCCATGATGCCCAACTCCCAACTGCTTACTGCTTGTAAACAAAGGCACCATGTGAAAGAAAACGTGCCCAACCGTTTCCGTCGTGCCCGGGGAATAAAAGACAAACTTTGTGAACATTTTGTGACGCCATACAATACAGTCAAGTCAGTAGAGGTCAACTAATAACAGTCTTCTCGTTGTTTCGTCATTTATTAAGCACTAATTACTCAGAATGTCTGGTTTTTTTTCGTTTGCCTCCATAGGTAATTTTATAAATTTTACCGTAAAAGATTAGTTTAAGTTATCCGTAAGCTTAAAAAAGAAAATGTATGGATTAACAGAAAACTCCTCTCCTAAGGATGGGCTAAAATAAAAAGCATGTTTTGTTGGGAACAAGAAGTCTATAAGGACTACCGAGGTCCCTACAGTCTACGGAACTAAACAAACTGACTTTTGGTATTATTCTTTAATTGTACTAACATAATTGTGCCAGCGGGGATTGAATCACAACTCTTTTTGGTCATATCTTCCAACCTTCAGTCGACTTCTGTCCAGATTCTAGAGGCTATACTTCATTTTTATTTTGTCGGAGACAGGTTGAGGAGTTGGTGCAAGGGACTCCTCGCATCTTGAGGAGTTTTTGTTGCATATTGGCTTGTATATTAGAATTCTTCATAAGTAAGTTGGCGGTCTACCTACTTATGAACAGGGCGTATAACGATTCTTCGCGGCAGGGGATCGTATTCCAGGGACCTGCTCGAAACGCTACGCGTACTAGTGGCTGTACAAGAATGTAACAACTCTTGTATATATCTCAAAAAAAAAAATGAAGAACTCTCCAGACACCAAACAGAACGCCTTAAAAAGAGACCAACGTCGTCTAACGTCGTCTATACCTTCACATGCACACTTGGGGACTGTCAGCCGCAAAGATCTTAGTATATAGGCAAGACAAGAATGTCTCTCTCTAGGGGATTAACAATGCGCAAGCAACAGGGCTCCTTCAAGAACCATATATAATCTCCTCACACAACCAGACCATCACCAGAGACATCTTAACAAGCAACACTGAAATAATCGACAGGTATAACAACAGCAGAAGACTCGACATCAGCGAGGCCCTATACATCAAAAAGTCACGACAGCAATCAACAATCATTTAACACATAATAACATTCTACCCACTTCAAGACCCCGAGCCAACACAGAGACAGTAGCAGCATGAACATAAGCTGCCTATGTCCATGCACGTAATAGCTTATTCATATTCATTATGGTTCATCCACGTGTTCGTCTCAATCACGTCATGTACCACCTCACCCCAAGATAATATAAGCTTTTGCAAATGCAAGGTAAATTTGTCTTTGAAAATGTAAGGAGTGCCCTTGCGAAACTCATCCCTAGGTGTCAGACCATAATAAAGTGTGAAAATGAACTTTTGGAGAGTTAATTTTTCAACTTCCCTCGACAGTGAAGAAAAACATAAGACATATTGAGAAGATTCGTATTAGAATCATTACTCCTACCCTTTCGGTCATATTCAACAATATATTATATATATATATATATATATATATATATATATATATATATATATATATATATATATATATATATATATATATATATATAATATGTCGTACCTAGTAGCCTTAACGCACTTCTCAGCCTACTATGCAAGGCCCGATTTGCCTAATAAGCCAAGTTTTCCTGAATTAATGTTTTTTCGACTACCTAACCTACCTAACCTAACCTAACTTTTTCGGCTACCTAACCTACCCTAACCTATAAAGATAGGTTAGGTTAGGTTAGGTTAGGTAGGGTTGGTTAGGTTCGGTCATATATCTACGTTAATTTTAACTCCAATAAAAAAAATTGACCTCATACATAATGAAATGGGTAGCTTTATCATTTCATAAGAAAAAAATAGAAAAAATTTATTAATTCAGGAAAACTTGGCTTATTAGGCAAATCGGGCCTTGCATAGTAGGCTGAGAAGTGCGTTAAGGCTACTAGGTACGACATATTATATATATATATATATATATATATATATATATATATATATATATATATATATATATATATATATATATATATATGTTTTTGCACTATCAAGAACTAGAATGATATCCAGAGATCGTTCCCTGTCTAATAATCAGCAAGTTACCAGCGACATACCATTCCAACCCGGAGACCAGCAAGAATGCCCTGTCCAATTCCAACTTAGGTCATCGGCCGCCTAGCGGAACAGTGAACGGGTGAAGCAGTTGGTTCTACCCGGGTGCTTGCCGCTGTCGTGTGGTTGGTCCATCATTCCCGCTGGTTTGGGCACGAACTCTTGGATTGGTCGTTCGAAGCGTTGGTGACACTTTCAGTGCTCGGATATTGTTCGCTCAGAGCGTTTGTGTGACGTCCTCTGAACGCTACTTCAGATTGGTCGTTCAGAGCCATCCATTCGCCGAGTTTGATCGCCCAGAGCGTTTGAGTTAATGTGGCGTCGAAGGAGCACATTACTTAGGAACTCTGAAGCCATTAAAGGCTGTAAGCGTTGTGCCGGAGCTTCTGTGGGAATATTGGATGTGTTCTCACACGGCAAACTGGGTGACCGTTTTGTCGCATTTACCACTACTACTACACGTCATTCATATTCAGTCAGGTGTGTCCTCACTCGCCAAGTCAGGTGTGTCCTCACCCCCCAGACCCGGTGTGTCCTCACCCGCCAAGTCAGGTGTGTCCTCATCCCCCAGACCCGGTGTGTCCTCACCCGCCAAGTCAGGTGTGTCCTCACCTCCCAAGTCAGGTGTGTCGTCACCCGCCAAGTCAGGTGTGTCGTCATCCCGCACACCCAGATGTGTCCTGACGCCTCACAACAAAACTATATTTAAACAAGTTAAAGACCTGTCGTAGTGGTAAATTGAAACTTCATTTTCCATCTATTTAATGGTAATTTATATGCACTAATAATACATTAAGACAGTTTAGTGCTATACCTAAACTATCCATGGAAGAGCTATCAAGATCACCACAATAGTTGACTGAACTTCATAAGAACATTCAACAAAAATAAGGGAAACTGCAGAGAGCTGTTGGTCCATGCTAAGATGTTACTTTTTATATCCAAGTATGCTAATGTATCAAACATCTAGCCTTCGCTTGAAACAATCCAACACTCTCACGTCTATTTCACATTAATGTGTTTCAAAAATATACAACCTTATTCTCAAACGCGTATTTACTAAACTAGCAAGTAAGTCTGTATATTAGGCTTGTGTATTGTTCATACCTAAGCATAGGTACTGTATAGCGTATACCAAATATAGGTACTGTATAGCGTATACCAAATATAGGTACTGTATAGCGTATACCAAATCACCAGCGAAATACACTTCTCGATGTGTGTATATCTCTGATTTCCCACCATGTTTTCCATCCAAGACAATCAACCGAACAAAATAGGGGGAAAAGGGGCCCCCCCTAGCTTGAACAAAAATCAGCGTTTGAATAGGTCCCCCCTCCATTGCTTCCACATCGCAGTACGTTTTCTTCGAAGCCGCTGCGGATTCTTTTCCCCAGGGCGTCGTCAATCGTTTGGTCTCTCCGGTACCTGATTGCTTTATCTGTCCTGGGAAAGGAGGAGAAACCTTGCATTTGATCGTTGATAATCGCATTTTCCGAGGCAAAAATTGCATCTCGCGGCGAGTAGCAGTGACCGGTTCGAAGGTTTGCTCTCAATAATGCAATAAAGAGTTTTTAGTAACAAATTATTTTGTCTCATGGCTCTCTTATTTGTGTTTTCTGTCTGTCTTACTCTCTCTCTCTCTCTGTCTCTCTCTGTATCTCTGCGTCTCTCTCTCCCTCTCTCTCTCTCTCTCTCTCCCTCCCTCTCTCTCTCTCACTCTCTCTCTCTCACTCACTCTCATTCTCTCTCTCTCTCACTCTCTCTCTCTGAGTGCTGAGTTAAGGTCTTGTGGTTACCTTCCACGGAGGAGGCGGCTCGAACGGGAAATTGAGTTAGTGTTGGAAGTTAATGGATTCCTCCAGACAATTCTCCATTGTGGGAGAGAGAGAGAGAGAGAGAGAGAGAGAGAGAGAGAGAGAGAGAGAGAGAGAGAGAGAGAGAGAGAGAGAGAGAGAGAGAGAGAGAGAGAGAGGAAGAGAGAGGGAGAGA
>NC_091191.1:1027027-1087027 GCF_040958095.1 Procambarus clarkii
ACACTCGCATCGCCAAAGTATTGCCAAATCGTCGCCAAATGAGGCTCCCCCGCCGGCACTCGGCTCCCAGGTCTCACGGTCCGCTGAGGATGATCTGAAAGACCAGAAAGCCAAATTGGACCATTCAAGAAGCTAATTAGCATGAGGGTTGTGTGAAAGCCTAGGGGGAGGGGGTGTTGACATGTGTGGGAGGGGTAGGGGGACGGTTAGGGGGGGGGAGAGGGGGGTCGGAAGAATGGAAGGGAGAGGGGCAGGAGGAGAGACAGGGGGGGGGGGCGGGGGAGAGAATGAAGCTGAATACCACAGAGGGGAACAAGAAAGGTAAAGATAAGGAAGAATTAGTTTAGGTAAGTTCTCTCTCTAGATAAGAGATAAGACCTATACAATATCTACCTGTACAAGACCTCTCACCTATACAATCTCTACCTGTACAAGACCTCTCACCTATACAATATCTACCTATACAAGACCTCTCACCTATACAATATCTACCTGTACAAGACCTCTCACCTATACAATATCTACCTGTACAAGACCTCTCACCTATACAATATCTACCTGTACAAGACCTCTCACCTATACAATATCTACCTGTACAAGACCTCTCACCTATACAATCTCTACCTGTACAAGACCTCTCACCTATACAATATCTACCTGTACAAGACCTCTCACCTATACAATATCTACCTATACAAGACCTCTCACCTGTACAATCTCTACCTGTACAAGACCTCTCACCTATACAATATCTACCTGTACAAGACCTCTCACCTATACAATATCTACCTGTACAAGACCTCTCACCTATACAATATCTACCTCTACAAGACCTCTCACCTATACAATCTCTACCTGTACAAGACCTCTCACCTATACAATATCTACCTATACAAGACCTCTCACCTATACAATATCTACCTCTACAAGACCTCTCACCTATACAATCTCTACCTGTACAAGACCTCTCACCTATACAATATCTACCTGTACAAGACCTCTCACCTATACAATATCTACCTGTACAAGACCTCTCACCTATACAATATCTACCTGTACAAGACCTCTCACCTATACAATCTCTCAAGATCCTGCAACACACACAGACAGACAGACATCAGTTTAAACACAGCCACTCAGTGTAGCAGGCAGATGAGGTATTCTGATCAGGTCCGGTGATGCTCTGAGCCAGAGATTGATTGATGCAGATTAAGCCATCCAAGAGGTGGCACGGGCATGAATAACCCGTAAAACCCAGAGAGCCGACGTCAATCCTTTATACAGACCCACGTGACCAAGTGTGACGTGACAGGCGGGGATGTGAACACCTCCCTCCTCCCTGGCTCCACACTGACGTGTTCACCAGCACTCATAAATATGTTCACTGATGAAGAACACAAATTCAACCACCAAAAAAAAAAATTAGTGCGTTAGGGATAACCGGACTTGATCAAGTCCGGGACAGGGTTCAGCAAAACACAAACGAAACCTGTACATCTTCCCTAAATCATGACAATTTTCTTGACATATATATTTTACGCAGTTTATAAGCCTGTAAACTTGACAACCGAAAATTATTATTGTAAACTGCCTCGTTGAGCTTCGGCGCTCGTAAATAATTTCATAAATGGAAACAATGACGTCACGAGGAATTGTTCTTAATTCAGGATTGATTGTTCTCCAACCTCTTTAGTGAGACCTGGGGCCAGATTCACGAAGCAGTTACGCAAGAACTTACGAACCTGTACATCTTTTCTCAATCTTTGGCGGCTTTGTTTACATTTATTAATAAACAGTTTACAAGCATGAAAACTTCCCAATCAACTGTTGTTTATTGTTATAAATAACCTGGTGATTCAGAGCTCATTAACTGTCTAATAATTGTAAACAAAGCCGCCAAAGATTGAGAAAAGATGTACACGTTCGTCAGTACTTGCGTAACTGCTTCGTGAAACTGGCAACCCCAAAATCTTCGGGCCCATCCTCCTCTCTCTCTCTCTCTCTCTCTCTATTCTTTTCCCTTTCCATATCCCTATACCTCCCCTCCCTTTCCCCTCCTCCTTTCCCATCCACTCCCCCATACCCACCCCTCCCACCTCCCCTCCACCATCAGAACATGATTGTCCAAGTCTTGGAAAAAGTTCATATAATTAAAGGAGGCACCTGGGATTCTCCCCCCGGGGGGGGGGGGGAAGGGGGGGGGTCACCTGGGGTTCTGCCCGGGGGGGGGGGAAGGGGGGTCACCTGGGGTTCTGCCCGGGGGGGGGGGTCACCTGGGATTCTTGATGAGGGGGGCAACACTTTTTTTTGGGTGGGGGTAAGGAAATTATCAGGAGAAAGCGTCAAGTCAGTATGACTATATAGCACTCGGCTCAGGATAAGGATTTGGGATGGGACGGAGGGAAAGGAATGGTGCGGACATTAAAAGCTAAACGCTAAAAGCAGACCTCCCAAAGCTCAGAGCAGACGTCCCAACGTTCAGAGCAGACGTCCCAACGTTCAGAGCAGACGTCCCAACGTTCAGAGCAGACGTCCCAAAGCTCAGAGCAGACGTCCCAAAGCTCAGAGCAGACGTCCCAAAGCTCAGAGCAGACGTCCCAACGTTCAGAGCAGACGTCCCAACGTTCAGAGCAGACGTCCCAAAGCTCAGAGCAGACGTCCCAAAGCTCAGAGCAGACGTCCCAGAGCTTAGAACAGACCTCCCAAAGCTCAGAACAGACGTCCCAACGCTCAGAACAGACCTCCCAACGTTCAGAGCAGACGTCCCAAAGCTCAGAGCAGACCTCCCAAAGCTCAGAGCAGACGTCCCAAAGCTTAGAACAGACCTCCCAAAGCTCACAACAGACCTCCCAACGCTCAGAACAGACGTCCCAAAGCTCAGAGCAGACCTCCCAACACTCAGAACAGACGTCCCATCGCTCAGAGCAGACGTCCCAACGCTCAGAGCAGACGTCCCAAAACTCAGAGCAGACGTCCCAAAGCTCAGAGCAGACGTCCCAAAGCTCAGAGCAGACGTCCCAAAGCTCAGAGCAGACGTCCCAAAGCTCAGAGCAGACATTCCCAAAGCTCAGAGCAGACGTCCCAAAGCTCAGAGCAGACGTCTCAAAGCTCAGAGCAGACGTCCCAAAGCTCAGAGCAGACATCCCAACGCTCAGAGCAGACGTCACAACAACCAATCTTCCTGAACATATTGGGCACAGCTCTGGATCTCCACCAAGATGTCCCCCATCTCCACCCACCACCTTCCAGGCAGTTGGTAATCTTGTCCTCGACCGTCGTCACCCGCTGAACGCCACGACTGAAAAATATAATAACTCAGACGATAGAGCTTCGGCCTTACACATATGGAGTCCAGGGTTCGAGTCTGCTAGTGCCCAGGTGATTGGAAAGCCACGTAAGAATCTTATATATCGTTTAAGTCAGGCCAATTCTGGAATATGCGGCACCAGCCTGGAGTCCTTATTGCTCGTTAGAGACACTAAAAAACGGAGCTGGGGAAAGTTGAGAGGTATGCCGCCTGACTGGTCCCAGAGCTGAGGGGTATGAGTATGAGGAAAGACTACAGGCGTTACTACGGGTTCACCATAGCCCGTGCTGCTTGGAACTCTTTGTTCCTAGGAGCTGAATCTAAAACAACAACGACGACAACATACAGGCGTTATACTTCACGTTACTGAAAGACAAACAAAACTGTGGGAGACATGATTACATTATACAAAATCCTCAGTGGGGATGGACAGGGCAGGGAAGAACAGATTATTTAGGAGGGGTAGTACACGAACAAGGTGACACAGAGGGAAACTAACTAGCCAAGTGAGTCACAGAGACAAAGAATTTGTTTAGTGTCACAATAGTTAACAAATAGAATGCACTAGAGAGCAATGTGTTGGTTATCTTATCTTGAGGTTATCTTGAGATGATTTCGGGGCTTTAGTGTCCCCGCGGCCCGGTCCTCGACCAGGCCTCCACCCCCAGGAAGCAGCCCGTGACAGCTGACTAACTCCCAGGTATCTATTTTACTGCTAGGTAACAGGGGCATAGGATGAAAGAAACTCTGCCCATTGTTTCTCGCCGGCGCCTGGGATCGAACCCAGGACCACAGGATCACAAGTCCAGCGTGCTGTTCGCTCGGCCGACCGGCCGGTGGAGGCAGACTTCAAACACCGTTTTAGCTACAGATATGACAGTGCCCAATAGGCTCTGGCACCTGTACAGCAGTCGATTGAGAGTGCAGAGGCGGGACCCAGAAGCCGTGGCTCATCCCCCCGCAAGCACAACTAGGTGAGTACGCCGACAGGAACTGAGGGGAAATAATTAGCGTGATTATGGGGCATGACGGCTGAGTGGACAGCGCTTCGGATTTGTAGTCCCGAGGTTCCGGGTTCGATCCCCAGTGGAGGCGTAAACAAATAGGCAGAGTTTCCTTCACCCTGAAGCCCCTGCTATCTAGCAGTAAATAGGTACCTGGGAGTTAGACAGCTGCTACGAGCTGCTTCCTGGGGGGTGTGTAACAAAAAGGAGGCCTGGTCGAGGACAGGGCCGCGAGGACGCTAAGCCCCGAAATTATCTCAAGATATCCTCAAGATAACCATTCCTGTACTATAGGTTTTCTCTAATTTTTTTTGAAAGAAGAATATTTGTTGGTGTGTTCTGCCGACGCTTAAAGCGTAGCAGCTTACTGGCGACGCCAAGTGACCAGACCACACACAAGAAGGTGAAGGGACGACGACGTTTCGGTCCGTCCTGTACCATTCTCAAGTCGATTGTGGTCCAGGACGGAGCGAAACGTCGTCGTCCCTTCACCTTGTAGTGTGTGGTCTGGTCAACTTACTTTAGCCACGTTATTGTGACTCATCGCCTGCATAAGAACTAACATTACAAATTGAAAAGCTTTTTGTTTCTGTACACTTTGGTGCTATTCAGTTAGATCAGTCGATTCTTGAGGCTTCTCTAATGGGGGCTTCACGAGGCTTCTCAACTGGAGCTCGAGCGAAGGCATTCATTGAAGTCTTTGATGATACAAACATAGACGAAGCTTTTGTTGAAGAGCATTCAAGTGTCCTCATCACCAAGAGAGGATCGAACTCATATACTCTTTTAACTGGAAGAGCTTCTGGTCTGGCAACCTTTACACACACACACACACACACACACACACACACACACACACACACACACACACACACACCTACTGGGCTTTATAGAGCCCAGTAGGCTCAGGTATCTGTACACCAGTTGATTGACAGTTGAGTGGCGGAACCAAAGAGCCAAAGCTCAACCCCCGCAAGCACAAATAGGTGAGTACACCCACCCACACACACACACACACACACACACACACACACACACACACACACGCACGCACGCACACACACCTACAGCGATACCGTACCAAGAAAAAATATATACAGCGAAGACCAGGTAATATGACCATTGGCACCTCACCTCAATATCAGCGCCAGAGGAGGGGGATAAGACCATGAAAAGGCCTTGAAAAGGCCGCGAGGGGGAAAGGAGAGAGAGAGAGGAGGTAAAAGGCTCGTGAAGCTAAGAACTCAAGAGGCTAAAAAAACCAGCTCAGTGATGAAAGAGATTACGTTCTTTGGTCCTATAGTGTTAATAGTGATCTCCCATTCACACGTGCAGGAGTGAGATGTAGGGTGGTAGGCTAGGGTGAGGGGGGGGGGTGTGGGGGCATCCAGGGTGAGAGTGTTAGACTTCCCAAGATAGGCTGTGTGGATGCTTGTGGCTTCCTTGTGAAGAGGTGTAGGATGTAAAGACATTCAGGATGTTTAGTATAGGATTTATCGCTGCAGTGTAGCGGTGCAGCACTGCAGGGGGGAAGGATAGGGAGCAGAAAGCTTAGGATAGGGTGTATAGGCTTGCCTGTGTCACATAAAATCGCAAGGCTAGTGTGTAGATCACAGAGTGTGTTGTGAGCAGTGTACAATGAGTACTTAGCAGATTTCAGGGTGTTAGATCAGACGAAAGATGCAGTTTTGAGTGCCGAGTACAGGTGTAGGATGCAGAGTGAATTGTGAAAGGAACAGTGTATAAGGTACAGTGTTATCTTGAGGTTATCTTAAGATGATTTCGGGGCTTAGCGTCCCCTCGGCCCGGTCTTCGACCAGACCTCCTTTTTGTTACACACCTTCAGGAAGCAGCCCGTAGCAGCTGTCTAACTCCCAGGTACCTATTTACTGTTTAGTGTAAGTGCATTTTTTACATAGTTGGGTAAATGAGCAGATGGCTCCTGCTACATTAGGTATGGAGCCAGATGGTATCTGACCCTCAATGGCTACAGAGGAAGCTGGTTCGTTTAATAACAACTTTTCTCTACACCTCAACTCGTGAATATGGAAAGAATATAAACATTTGGCACCTGTGTACAATCCCTGGAAACACAAACCGAAACTGTCTCTATTTTCCGCTTGTTACAACTTGTAATAAAGTTGTTACATCTTGGCTGAACGTGTTTATGACGTATTAGAACGTTGTTACAACTTGCTATATTGGTTGTTATAACTGGTTAGGTGTTAAAACTTGTTCGAACGTTGTACCAACGTCGTAGTTTCGGTGTGTGTTTGGCGGGTTTAAGACATTTAGGAAATGAGACCCGCTGAATTACAGGTGGGAATTACCAACAGGTATTCCTAGCAAGATGCTGGAGAAATGAATCAACACAAATCTCAGCTAGACAACTTGGGCACCTTCAGGAAACGAGAAAGGTTTAGTGTGAAGAGGTCACGTCTAACAAACCTACTAGAGTTCAAAAACTAGAACATGGTAATAACACAGGAGAGAGTAGGATAGGCAAAAAGAGTACCAACTGGGCAGGAAACAGAGCCACAGAGCCGATACCTTGTACAACTAATTTGAAAAACGTTTAGACGTATGCCACCAGACTTGACCCAAGTCAAAGAGGTATATAAGGACGCAAAAATGCCAGTAACCTGCGGTTCACGTCTTATTGACGAGAGAAGAAACAGGTAAGACATGTGAACTACATACAAAATACTCAGAGAACTGACAAACGACAATAATATTTAGCATGGTGGCAAACGATCAAGAGGATAAAACATGAAACTACTCAACCAAATGAGCCATACTCGTGTGAAGAAAAACTTAACTGACTTTGCAACTACTGGTAGTTAGAAAGACGGGACTTGGGAACTGCAGCTCAACCCTACAAACACACACGGACACGAAAAAAAAACACATTTTCATAAGGCTAAACATGGCCCCTCTTATAAAGAACCTTCACTTTCTTCCTCCTCGACTCGCTTTCACACACTCTCCCTCACGCTCTCACTCTCCCTCACGCTCTCACTCTCACTTCATCACCCGCCCAGCTCCCTCCCTCACCCCCATTTTTCACCTTCCTTTCAGTTACATTCACCAAAACTCTGCAGTCCCCCTCAAAATATATTTGAAATTCTAAATCTTTTCTATATTTCACGCCACGTTTTCCCCGAGGTTCTCGTTGCCTTTACATGCGTTGATTCCCATTTTCTACTTCACTTTATATGCGTTGATTCCCGTTTTCTACTTTATATGCGGTGGTTCCCGTTTTCCTTCTTGATGTCATGTGCAGTAGTTTCCGTTTTCCTCAATCATTTAATATACGATGATTCCCGTATTCATTGTCATTTCGGAATGTTAATAATAATGTTTTATTTTGACTATTTTACTTTCCAATTTATATGGCCTGTTTTCATCTTTCCGACAGTACCTCTCGTTTTCTTCGTGTACAGAATCGCGTTGTCTCTAAACTACAGCGAATCGTTCTTGTACGTATCATCATTTTTTATTCTTGTGCAAGAGTGAGCATTATTATAGTCTTGTGCAAGAGTGAGCATTATTATAGTCTTGTGCAAGAGTGAGCATTATTATAGTCTTGTGCAAGAGTGAGCATTATTATAGTCTTGTGCAAGAGTGAGCATTATCATGCTGTCTCATCCACTGCAAATATCATTGTTTGCATCAATGGCCATTTTGCAGCCTGCAATACCTTATTTTAGCTAAGTAGATTGTTATATAATTTTTGTTATGTCTTTTGTATGTACACTGCAAAACGATTTGTATATACTTGAGTATTCCACATATACACATATATACACACATATATACACACCAAAAACTTAGGCCGTCTGCAGTGTCCACGTATTGTACCTCACCTCACTCCACCATTCTCTCCTGCCTATTTATGTCCAGTACTCGACCTGTAAAATCACTCCTTCTGAAGATGTATTAATATACGAAAGTACTTAAGGAAATTCCTGTTTCAATTTTCCTCCGTGGTCTGACACTGTCACATTTTTAATCACGTGTTTATTTTCGTGATATACACACATATATATACACACACACATATATATACACACAGACACAGACACACTAACACAGGTGGAAACTGAGTACATAAATAAGGCACAGTGATATTATATAATTTCCAGTGTCATAGTAGTTAGTAAATGGAATGCACTAGGCAGTGATGTGGTGGAGGCTGACTCCATTCACAGCTTCAAATGATAGAGCCTAATTGACTCAGGAACCTGTACACCAGTTGATTGACGGTTGAGAGGCGGGACCAAAGAGCCCCCGAAGCTCAGCCACCCTTCGCAAGCACAACCAGGCGAGCACACACACCTCTCTCCCTCACTAAACCCAAACAAGAAATAGACAAAACTCCTCAAAATGCTTCTCTGTCACGGCCACTTCTTCATCTTGGGGAAGACAACCTCCAGGCAACACTGTGTTGTCCTCCCCACCTCACCCAGGGTGATGTGTTACTTGTGGTGGTGATGGGGGTGGTGGTAGTGGTGGTGGTGATTGGGGTGGTGGTGATGGGGGTGGGGGTGGTGGTAGTGTTGGTGGTGATGGGGGTGGTGGTAGTGTTGGTGGTGATGGGGGTGGTGGTAGTGTTGGTGGTGATGGGGGTGGTGGTAGTGTTGGTGGTGATGGGGGTGGTGGTAGTGTTGGTGGTGATGGGGGTGGTGGTAGTGTTGGTGGTGATGGGGGTGGGGGAGTTGGGGGTGGTGTTGGGGGTGGTGGTAGTGTTGGTGGTGATTGGGGTGGGGGTGTTGGGGGTGGGGGAGATGGTGTTGCTATTGGTATTGTTGCTATTGTTGTTGGAGGTGGTTGTGTTGGGATGACAGTGGTGGTGGTGTTGGTGGTGGTGATAGTGGTGGTGGAGGTTTGGTAGTGGTGGTGGTGGTGGTGGTGATAGTGGTGGTGGAGAGAGACGCAGGGGATCAAACACCACTCGTGAGAAAAGTCACTAAAAGACAAAAAAAAACACAGAAAAACTACCAATGCTTCCCAGGGAACATTTCTTGTTAAACTTAAGTTCTTAAACTTAGTTCTCAGACTTTTCGAAAGCGTACTTGTTCAGGGCCCGCGGGGGGGGGGTCAAAGCTGCAGGGATAAGAGCTGGAGGGATAAGAGCTGGAGGGATAAGAGCTGGAGGGATAAGAGCTGGAGGGATAAGAGCTGGAGGGATAAGAGCTGCAGGAATCAACAAGGGATAATTGAGACAAATATTCAAGGGAAAATATTATTACAATAGTTGGGATCGAAGTTACATTTCAGGGGGCTCCAGGAGCTGCCACCAGCGGCCCCCAGCTGCCACCAGCTGCCACCAGCTGCCACCAGCGGCCCCCAGCTTCCACCAGCGGCCCCCAGCTGCCACCAGCTGCCACCAGCGGTCCCCAGCTGCCACCAGCTGCCACCAGCTGCCACCAGCTGCCACCAGCGGCCACCAGCTGCCACCAGCGGCCACCAGCTGCCACCAGCTGCCACCAGCGGCCACCAGCTGCCACCAGCTGCCACCAGCGGCCACCAGCTGCCACCAGCTGCCACCAGCGGCCACCAGCTGCCACCAGCGGCCACCAGCTGCCACCAGCTGCCACCAGCGGCCACCAGCTGCCACCAGCTGCCACCAGCTGCCACCAGCTGCCCCCAGCTGCCCCCAGCTGCCACCAGCGGCCACCAGCTGCCACCAGCTGCCACCAGCTGCCACCAGCTGCCCCCAGCTGCCACCAGCGGCCACCAGCGGCCACCAGCGGCCACCAGCTGCCACCAGCTTCCACCAGCTGCCCCCAGCTGCCACCAGCGGCCACCAGCGGCCACCAGCTGCCACCAGCTGCCACCAGCTGCCACCAGCTGCCCCCAGCTGCCACCAGCGGCCACCAGCGGCCACCAGCGGCCACCAGCTGCCACCAGCTGCCACCAGCTGCCACCAGCTGCCCCCAGCGGCCACCAGCGGCCACCAGCGGCCACCAGCGGCCACCAGCTGCCACCAGCTGCCACCAGCGGCCACCAGCGGCCACCAGCGGCCACCAGCGGCCACCAGCTGCCACCAGCTGCCACGGCCCCTCCGGAGCACACAGGAAGTAACCCACAGCAAGGAAGTGAAGACCGCGCTCTCTCAGCGCCTGGACGTGTTGGAGAGGGCGACGGCGGCTACACCAGCCCACGAAAAAAGTTATTTGCGGGTAGAACGGGGGTCGAACCTGTGTCCGTGGTGCTCCCAGGACGCTAGGTCAATACTTCCTTGTACCCAACACACACACACACATGGCTGCTTGACTTGAGAACACCTGAAGTGCAAGGTCACTATGGGAGAGGACTAAGCCGTCATGCCTACAGGGTGCTTGGTAGGGATATGAGGACAAGGAGCTGGGATGTGAGGACAAGGAGCTGGGATATGAGGACAAGGAGCTGGTATATGAGGTTAAAGAGCTGGGATGTGAGGACAAGGAGCTGAGATATGAGGACAAGGAGCTGGGATGTAAGGACAAGGAGCTGGGATGTGAGGACAAGGAGCTGGAATATGAGGACAAGGAGCTGGGATGTAAGGACAAGGAGCTGGGATGTAAGGACAAGGAGCTGGGATGTGAGGACAAGGAGCTGGGATGTGAGGACAAGGAGCTGGGATGTAAGGACAAGGAGCTGGGATGTGAGGACAAGGAGCTGGAATATGAGGACAAGGAGCTGGAATATGAGGACAAGGAGCTGGAATATGAGGACAAGGAGCTGGGATGTGAGGACAAGGAGCTGGAATATGAGGACAAGGAGCTGGGATATGAGGACAAGGAGCTGGGATATGAGGACAAGAAGCTGGGATATGAGGACAAGGAGCTGGGATATGAGGACAAGGAGCTGGGATGTAAGGACAAGGAGCTGGGATGTGAGGACAAGGAGCTGGAATATGAGGACAAGGAGCTGGGATATGAGGACAAGGAGCAGGGATATAAGGACAAGAAGCTGGGATATGAGAACCAGAAACCGGGTTTGAACAAAGATAAGAAAATGATCCCCCGAACCTCTAGGAACGGCAAGTTACATATTGTCATTCCTATATTAACGACTCATATATAAACAACAGAAAGTTTTCACATTAACATGAAGAGACTTCAGGCATGATGCCAACAGGACAACAACAACAACCCTCTGGATCACGGACCAAGTGGAACATTATTAAATATATAAATTAAACCTTTTTATCCTAAAATTATCCTAAATTAATTATCCTAAAATTATCCTAATTATCCTAAAAATTATCCTAAAAGGATAAATTAATGGAGGTGAATTAGAAGCCACGAGATAAGGGGATGCTAACAGCCTCCGGGATGGGCTTAACTTTTTCTGAGCTAAATAATTGATGTTATTAATGTAAGTTGATGAAGCGGGTTTACCTGGAGGGGTAGAACTGATGAGTACATAGTTCAGGGGGAGGGGGGGGGGGGTCGTGTTTAACCTGCCCTGGGGTGCTGGGGGAGTGGGCTGGTGTCGGGGGTGCTGGGGGAGGGGGGGAGGGGGAGCTGGTGGTGGTGGTAGTGGTGGTTGGGTTAGTGACAGGGTGGTGGTGGAGGTGATTGGGCTAGTGGCAGGGTGGTGGTAATGGTGGTGCTTGCCTAGCCGTGACTACGGAATAATGGACTCTAGCTCTTCATCCCCGCCTACTTGACTTGTTGTACCTGGTGTGTGTCAACATTTAACTTTTCGGACATTCGAGCTCTTTGTGGCATCTTCAAGACGTAGACGGAGGTGGCTTCTAAAACTTCTTTAAGTGAAATCATTTGTGCGTTTCCAGCATTCACTTATATATCCTCTTGTCCTGATTGACCTCAATCTAAAGAAGATGACTTTGCCCAATTTGTTCATTCCGTTCAGTATATTTTATGTTGCGAACATGTCCCCGCTGTTTCTTCCCTCCATACAAGTGTAGTGCGTGTACTCACCTAATTGTACTCACCTAACTGTGCTTGTGGGGGTTGAGCTTTGGCTCTTTGGTCCCGCCTCTCAACTGTCAATCAACAGGTGTACAGATTCCTGAGCCTACTGAGCTCTATCATATCTACATTTAAAACTGTGTATGGAGTCAGCCTCCACCACATCACTGCCTAGTGCATTCCATCCGTTAACTACTCTGACACTGAAAAAGTTCCTTCTAACGTCTCTGTGGCTCATGTGGGTACTCAGTTTCCACCTGTGTCCCCTTGTTCGCGTCCCTCCAGTGTTGAATAGTTTATCCTACCCGGTCGATTCCTCTGAGAATTTTGTAGGTTGTGATCATGTCTCCCCTTACTCTTCTGTCTTCCAGTGTCGTAAGGTGCATATCCCGCAGCCTTTCCTCGTAACTCTCTTTCCCCTCCTTTCCCCGTAACCTTCCTTTCCTGTGTGTGTGTGTGTGTGTGTGTGTGTGTGTGTGTGTGTGTACACTCACCTAGTTGTGAGTACACACACACACACACACACACACACACACACACACACACACACACACACACACACACACACACACACACACAGGGGACAAGGGGACACAGGTGGAAACTTAGTACCCAGATGAGCCACAGAGCTCATCTGTGTGTGTGTGTGTGTGTGTTCGTGTGAATAGTTTCCTCATTGCGATTTTCGTAAATTGTCTCTAATATATGGGCAGTTCCGGGCGGACACTAATGATGCGTGTTGTTCGTGGCCGTGCGGGCGTATCTCGCGTATTTGGCGTACACACGAAAACATCCCATTACCCAGATGATCTCCCTGGTATTTATTTGTTTATTTGGGTATTCTGGATTATTTGTGCATTTTCGCTAATGTTGGTAGTTTAACCACTTCTCCTCTCTCTCTCTCTCTCTCTCTCTCTCTCTCTCTCTCTCTCTCTCTCTCTCTCTCTCTCTCTCTCTCTCTCTCTCCCCTCTTCCTTCTCCTCCTCCTCTTCCTATACCTGAGATTTGTGCAATAATAAGAAATCTGAACAGGGCGTCTAGTAGAGGTAACCTGTATGGGGTAGTCACGATGGCAGAATTAATTTCCTAGGGTTCTATTCTGGCCACTGTCCGGTCATTATGTGACCACTGTCCGGTTATTATGTGGTCACTGTCCGGTCATTATGTGCCCACTGTCCGGTCATTATGTGCCCACTGTCCGGTCATTATGTGACCACTGTCCGGTCATTCTTAGGTCAATTTTTGGCCAATGGTCCGTCATAGTGCTCTTGAATGAGCTCTTTTTAACATCATTATTAATTCTTCTGTGCCATGTCTTCCTTCATGCCACTTTTCTTTCACTATACTTTCTTCTTCCTTCCTTTCTTCCTTCCTCCCTCCCCCATATCGAACTTTAAGAACATCAGTGTAATTACCTGAGAGCTGTCTGAGATGGGGTAGTCTAGCCTTCTCCCTTCTCTCTCTCTAGAGGGCATCTTCCATCTCTACCTTTTACTTCTCCCCTTCCCTTATATGCCTCATTCTTCCCTCCTCTCCATGTCCCACCCCCCCCCTCGCCCTCACGACCCCCATCTCAGCATCCCCCCCATAGATCCGGGGGAGCTGACAACTTCCACCTGATGTGGCAGTGTTTGAGATATATTTCAACACAAGCTTCATGCTTGCAGGTTCTCCTACACACGCACACACACACGCGCGAGAGAGAGAGAGACGTGTGTGTGTGTGTGTGTGTGTGTGTGTGTGTGTGTGTGTGTGTGTGTGTGTGTGTGTGTGTGTGTGTGTGTGTGTGTTCGTGTAGAGGCCGGACTCGGGGAGGAGTAGAACTACCTCCATACTCCAGGTATGTGTGACAGTAGTATTGGTGGTAGTTGTGGTAGTTGTGGTAGTGGTACTGGTGGTGGTAGTGGTAGTGGTGGTAGTCATAGTGCTAGCGGTGGTGGTGGTGGTGGTGGTGGTGGTAGTGGTGGTGGTGGTAGTCATAGTGCTACCGGTGATGGTAGTGGTGGTGGTGGTGGTGGTGGTGGTAGTGGTGGTGGTGGTAGGTGTACTGGTACTGGTGGTGGTTGAGGTAATGGTACCAACTTACCCATTAGTAACCACTGGGAAGTGTCACAAATGACAATGAATGTCCCATCATATAATTATGATGGGGGGACATTGCTCCTTTACCTTGAAGCTCCATCATACACCATTTTCAATATACATAATAGTGGATCCACTATTTTCCTGCCGGCACCGCGATTCTCAGAAGCTCAAGAGTAGGGAGAGAGAGCCTTTAACTTTTCAATAACAGTCACAGAAATTATTATTCCCATCAGAAAATTTCAGTACAGGAAATATGGTCATCTGTTACTTTTCCTAAATACCCTTTGCCCTACCTTTTCCTTATTGGCTTCCCTTTCCCTTCATTCTTGTCTCCTCTCCCAGGCAATAACACCACCGCCATGCTTCTGTCCCTTGCTATTGTGGCTACGTGGGTGATAAATTTCCCAATATGCCCACCAGGGTCAGCTGCTGGGAGTGTGTAAACACCATACACTTGATTAATGGGTCCCGAGCACGGCCTGGTCTGGTGGGTCCCTGGCTGGCTCGCTTATACTCTCCCTCTCACGCCCTCACTATGTGTGTGTGTGTGTCTGTGTATGTGTGTGTATGTGTGGGTGTGTGTGTGTCTGTGTGTGTGTGGGTGTGGGTGTGGGTGTGTGTGTGTGCGTGTGTGTGGGTATCTGGGTGTGTGTGTGTGTGGCTGTGTGTGTGTGTGTGGCTGTGTGTGTGTGTGTGTGTGTGTGTGTGTGTGTGTGTGTGTGTGTGTCTGGGTGTGTGTGTGTGTGTCTGGGTGTGTGTGTGTGTGTGTGTGTGTGTATTCACTTATTTGTGCTTGCGGGGGTTGAGCTCTGCTCTTTCGGCCCGCCTCTCAACTGTCAATCAACTTTAACTACTAACCATTCCCCCCCCCCCCACACACACACAGGAAGCAGCTCCGTAACAGCTGTCTAACTCCCAAATACCTATTTACTGCTAGGTAACAGGGGCATTCAGAGTGAAAGAAAGTTTGCCCATTTGTTTCTGCCTGGTCCGGGAATCGAACCCGGGTCACAGAATTACGAGTACTGCGCGCTGTCCATTCAGCTACTAGACCCCCTGTATGTATATGTGCGTGCGAGTGCGCGCGCTCGCATGGATATGCTTGAAGAGTTATGCATCAGGTCTCGTATGTATACATGTGTATGTGTTTATGTATTCATGCATCCATGTTTGTTTTTGTATAGGCTTAAATTTTGGGTGAATGTATAGAATGTGAATGTATAGAATACATGTTTGTGGACCCGAGTATTATTACATAAAAGACACCCGCCAAAATTAATGAAAAGTTTGGTGTAAAAAAAATCAATCAACCCATCAATTAGTAGATTAATAATTGCTCTACTCACATTAATAATTAATCAACTCGCAGCAATAATTAATCAACTCACATCAATAAATACAATAAAAAACCCGTTGCTCAGAAAAATACATCAATTTCTTCCTTCAATAAATTCTATTCAGTAATTTAAATAACATGAACTGCTAAAAATACTAATTACCATCATCATGCTATCAATGCTGCCGCTAACGATCCTAAGGGCGATAACTGGTAAATAATTACCGCCTCAATACCGCCTGTGAAAATAGCGAGAAACAAAGCTGGAAAATAAATACCGCCTGTGAAAATAGCGAGAAACAAAGCTGGAAAATAAATACCGCCTGTGAAAATATCGAGAAACAAAGCTGGAAAATAAATACCGCCTGTGAAAATAACGAGAAACAAAGCTGGAAAATAAATACCGCAAGAAAACAAAACCACACAGGTTTCCATTCTAAAACTTGCATTCGTATTATCGGAATTTTATAGAAGTGATAACCGTGAATCTCACGAGTGTTTCTGGAGGAATTATAGCAAATTAACCCAAATATAGATACCATTACCCGAAGCTCTGTGCCTGTCAGTCTTCTCGGATGGAGTTACAGAATTCGCTCGGACAATTGTCATCGCCTGGCGTTCCGCGAGCGCTATGTCATGGGTTCGTATCCTGGCCGGGGAGGATTTACTGGGCGCAATTCCTTAACTGTAGCCTCTGTTTAACGCAACAGTAAAATGTGTACTTGGATGAAAAAACGATTCTTCGCGGCAGGTGATCGTATTCCAGGGACCATAGGATTAAGGACCTGCCCGAAACGCTACGCGTACTAGTGGCTCTACAAGAATGTAACAACTCTTGTATATATCAAAAAAAAAAAAAAAAAATAGCATAATCACAAAATTAAACATCTGCAACTCTTAAATTGGAGATACATGCTAGTTGTAAACAAAAATATATAAATAAAAATGTACGCAGTATCTGTTTAAATTTGTATTTTATTTTTCAAAGTTGTAAAATTATTTCTGGATAAAGTTAATACTTTTAAGGTTACTTTTAAGGTTACTTTTACTTTTAAGGTTAAGAAAGGTTACTTTTGTTGTGCCGACTTTATGCAATAGACTGGGTTTGCTACAACAAATTTATAACAGTGAATAATGTAAATAATACATCACAAGATGCATTTCGAAATTGCATTTTTTGAATTTACAATATACGATGACCAAAGCTCAGACAAGAACATTACGAAACGACGACGTTTCGGTCCTGAACCATTATCAAGTCGCATATAATGGGAGCGAAGAAGTTATTGTTGTTATAGATTCAGCAACTCGGAACAAAAGTTCCAAAGTAGCACGGGCTATGGCGAGCCCGTGGTGGACTTACCTGGCACAGGAGCGGGGCAAGTAGCACGGGCTATGGCGAGCCCGTGGTGGACTTACCTGGCACAGGAGCGGAGCTATAACTGGGAATGTTGTTTTAGAGTTAGCAACTCAGAGCATTATGGAGCATTATGTGGAGCCATAGTGGCAGGTGTGGAGCCATAGTGGCAGGTGTGGAGCCATAGTGGCAGGTGTGGAGCCATAGTGGCAGGTGTGGAGCCATAGTGGCAGGTGTGGAGCCATAGTGGCAGGTGTGGAGCCATAGTGGCCGGCGTGGAGCCATAGTGGCCGGCGTGGAGCCATAGTGGCCGGCGTGGAGCCATAGTGGCCGGCGTGGAGCCATAGTGGCAGGCGTGGAGCCATAGTGGCAGGTGTGGAGCCATAATAGCAAGTGTGGAGCTATAGTGGTAGGTGTGTCCCAGTAGCACGGGCTGTAGTGGTAACAAAGATGTTGTTGTTGTTGTTTTAGGTTCAGCTATTCGGAACAAAAAGTTCTGAGCAGCACGGTCTATGGTGAGCCCGTAAAGGTAACCGGGAGAGAGAGAGAAAGGCAATAAATAAGGAGAGTGAAGTGAGAAGCTGAAAAGAGAAGAAGGTAATTTTAGAAGGAGATAAGGTGTAAAGTGGGGAGCAGGTAAGATAAGAAGGCAATTCTTAGAAGAAGCTAAGAATAAGGCGAAAGAGTAAGAACAGGATGAACGAGATGAGTGTAATAACGGGATGAAGGAAGAAAGGGAGGAGTAAGAGGATAAGAAAATAAAAAGTGTAAGGGATAGACTTAAGTTAGTTTCTCACGTTTGTTAGAAAAGTTTGGAGCATTTGAGAACGTACTGTGAGAGAGAAGAGTCAACAAAGTCAGGACTAAGATTCATGTTGGGTATAATGTGGGTATCAGTGCCCCCCTTTCAGGCGTAGATCTCTAGCTGGTGTTATTGAGTACAGCAGCGCTCTTCCTGTCGTCCTGCGTCGTGTCGTTAGGGCGTACTGTAAACAGGATGGGTCCCTTAGTGGTGATCCTGAGGGATACTACGAGCTGGCGGGCCCCCTGGTGACCAGTATGGGCCGAGATCGAAGGTGTGCTTCAAGGAACAACTAGAGAACAGTTCCAGAGACTCCTGGAGGTGCCATACCATTGCTCGAGCGGTCGCTAAAAGTGCCATATTGTTGCTCATGCGGTTGCTAAGGGTGCCAATGGCAACATACATCAGACAAGCAAATTAGAGGAAACTTAGTCCGTATAGAAATTTCAAACCGCCTGCCATTTTGAAGTATCAGACCTGGCGACTGCCATCTGGCTGGCGACTGCCATGTGGCTGGCCCCCAAGAACGAAGCACCTCACCGCGCATAACACCGTTGGAACACAAGATGTAGCACATGAGTGCCTGTGATCACTGGTGCCAAATGTCTTTGCCGTTGGAAAGGAAATATGGTATTGTACTCGGCTACACTTCTCGCCCTGGGTGGGTGGTGGTGGGGGGTCTCTGTGTAGGTGTAGCCCCTCCAGTAGCACCCGTGTGAGTGTAGCACTCCCAGTAGCACACGTGTAGGTGTAGCACTCCCAGTAACACCCGTGTAGGTGTAGCACTTCAGTAGCACCCGTGTAGGTGTAGCACTCCCAGTAGCACCCGTGTAGGTGTAGCACTCCCAGTAACACCCGTGTAGGTGTAGCACTCCCAGTAACACCCGTGGGAGTGTAGCACTCCCAGTAGCACCCGTGTAGGTGTAGCACTCCCAGTAGCACCCGTGTAGGTGTAGCACTTCAGTAGCACCCGTGTAGGTGTAGCACTCCCAGTAGCACCCGTGGGAGTGTAGCACTCCCAGTAGCACCCGTGGGAGTGTAGCACTCCTAGTAGCACCCGTGTGAGTGTAACACTCCCAGTAGCACCCGTGTGGGTGTAGCACTCCCAGTAGCACCCGTGTGGGTGTAGCACTCCTAGTAGCACCCGTGTGAGTGTAACACTCCCAGTAGCACCCGTGTAGGTGTAGCACTCCCAGTAGCACCCGTGTAGGTGTAGCACTCCCAGTAGCACCCGTGTAGGTGTAGCACTCCCAGTAGCACCCGTGTAGGTGTAGCACTCCCAGTAGCACCCGTGTAGGTGTAGCACTCCCAGTAGCACCCGTGTAGGTGTAGTACTTCAGTAGCACCCGTGTAGGTGTAGCACTCCCAGTAGCACCCGTGGGAGTGTAGCACTCCCAGTAGCACCCGTGTAGGTGTAGCACTCCCAGTAGCACCCGTGTAGGTGTAGCACTTCAGTAGCACCCGTGTAGGTGTAGCACTCCCAGTAGCACCCGTGTAGGTGTAGCACTCCCAGTAGCACCCGTGTAGGTGTAGTACTTCAGTAGCACCCGTGTAGGTGTAGCACTCCCAGTAGCACCCGTGGGAGTGTAGCACTCCCAGTAGCACCCGTGTGAGTGTAACACTCCCAGTAGCACCCGTGTGGGTGTAGCACTCCCAGTAGCACCCGTGTGGGTGTAGCACTCCTAGTAGCACCCGTGTGAGTGTAACACTCCCAGTAGCACCCGTGTAGGTGTAGCACTCCCAGTAGCACCCGTGTAGGTGTAGCACTCCCAGTAGCACCCGTGTAGGTGTAGCACTCCCAGTAGCACCCGTGTAGGTGTAGCACTCCCAGTAGCACCCGTGTAGGTGTAGCACTCCCAGTAGCACCCGTGTAGGTGTAGCACTCCCAGTAGCACCCGTGTAGGTGTAGTACTTCAGTAGCACCCGTGTAGGTGTAGCACTCCCAGTAGCACCCGTGTAGGTGTAGCACTCCCAGTAGCACCCGTGTAGGTGTAGCACTTCAGTAGCACCCGTGTAGGTGTAGCACTCCCAGTAGCACCCGTGGGAGTGTAGCACTCCCAGTAGCACCCGTGGGAGTGTAGCACTCCCAGTAGCACTCCCAGTAGCACTCCCAGTAGCACCCGTGTAGGTGTAGCACTCCCAGTAGCACCCGTGTAGGTGTAGCACTCCCAGTAGCACCCGTGGGAGTGTAGCACTCCCAGTAGCACTCCCAGTAGCACCCGTGTAGGTGTAGCACTCCCAGTAGCACCCGTGGGAGTGTAGCACTCCCAGTAGCACCCGTGGGAGTGTAGCACTCCCAGTAGCACTCCCAGTAGCACTCCCAGTAGCACCCGTGTAGGTGTAGCACTCCCAGTAGCACCCGTGTAGGTGTAGCACTCCCAGTAGCACCCGTGTAGGTGTAGCACTCCCAGTAGCAGCCGTGTAGGTGTAGCACTCCCAGTAGCACCCGTGTAGGTGTAGCACTCCCAGTAGCACCCGTGTAGGTGTAGCACTCCCAGTAGCACCCGTGTAGGTGTAGCACTCCCAGTAGCACCCGTGTGGGTGTAGCACTCCCAGTAGCACCCGTGTGAGTGTAGCACTCCCAGTAGCACCCGTGTAGGTGTAGCACTCCCAGTAGCACCCGTGTGAGTGTAGCACTCCCAGTAGCACCCGTGTAGGTGTAGCACTCCCAGTAGCACCCGTGTAGGTGTAGCACTCCCAGTAGCACCCGTGTGGGTGTAGCACTCCCAGTAGCACCCGTGTAGGTGTAGCACTCCCAGTAGCACCCGTGTGAGTGTAGCACTCCCAGTAGCACCCGTGTGGGTGTAGCACTCCCAGTAGCACCCGTGTGGGTGTAGCACTCCCAGTAGCACCCGTGTGGGTGTAGCACTCCCAGTAGCACCCGTGTGGGTGTAGCACTCCCAGTAGCACCCGTGTAGGTGTAGCACTCCCAGTAGCACCCGTGTAGGTGTAGCACTCCCAGTAACACCCGTGTAGGTGTAGCACTCCCAGTAGCACCCGTGTAGGTGTAGCACTCCCAGTAACACCCGTGTAGGTGTAGCACTCCCAGTAGCACCCGTGTGAGTGTAACACTCCCAGTAGCAGCCGTGTAGGTGTAGCACTCCCAGTAGCACCACGGACGCACCAGGAATATAATAAACACCAAAATAGTCTTCTAATTACAAATGGGACAAAAATTTCGTCTCAGTATTTAAATGATAACTCAGATATGTACAAAATTGTTCGTCCACTACATGGTTACTATGGACTTAAGTTCCCCATGATTACTTCATCACAGCAAATATCCCATTTTCTAAGATTCGTGAAACATGATTTTCTCTCTCTCTCTCTCTCTCTCTCTCTCTCTCTCTCTCTCTCTCTCTCTCTCTCTCTCTCTCTCTCTCTCTCTCATATTCACAATTTATCAACCCACTTTCTACATGCTCGAGAACCATCATATCACACTTGATCTCTTTAATTTGCATGTAAAATTCAACAATTTTCAACTCTATTTAAAACACAAAATTGAAAAAAATGGCGAATCTCTCATTTTTAACTCGTCTCTTGCTATCTCCCGTTTTCTTTTCAGCCTTGCCCTTCATCTCTCCTAAATAATACCTCACACACGAAAAAGTCAACACCCTTGGAATCTGAGTCTATTTCCACAGGTGTGAGTTATGAGGTGAGGATGTGTGAGTGTGGTAGTGAGGCGGTGCGCATAGTGAGGCCCGCAGTACATATGTTTATGAGGTACAAATATGTAGGTTCGAAACACACCATAATGGCAGGTGTGGAGCCATATAATGGCAGGTGTGGAGCCATATAATGGCAGGTGTGGAGCCATATAATGGCAGGTGTGGAGCCATATAATGGCAGGTGTGGAGCCACAATGGCAGGTGTGGACCCATAATGGCAGGTGGGGAGCTATATAATGGCAGGTGTGGAGCCATAGTGGCAGGTGTGGAGCCATAGTGGCAGGTGTGGAGCCATAGTGGCAGGTGTGGAGCCATAGTGGCAGGTGTGGAGCCATAGTGGCAGGTGTGGAGCCATAGTGGCAGGTGTGGAGCCATAGTGGCAGGTGTGGAGCCATAGTGGCAGGTGTGGAGCCATAGTGTGGCCGAAATAAGAATCAAAGTATTTAATCAGATGTTAATCCAGGTTAAATGTTGCTTTTAAATAATGTATTTGATTAATTTTGGTGCTGAAAACCTCCGCGGAATGATTGTTTCTCGCGAAAGTTAATTACGCGATAATTCATTGTAATTTATACATTCCTATAAAAGCTAATATTCCGAAATAAGACTGTAAATTTACCTTTATATATATATATATATATATATATATATATATATATATATATATATATATATATATATATATAAATATATATATATAAATATTTATTTTATATATATATAATATATATATAATATATATAATATTTATATATATAAAGGAACAAGCCAGGGGCCACGCTAAGGTCAGGAACAAGCCAGGGGTCACGCTAAGGTCAGGAACAAGCCAGGGGTCACGCTAAGGTCAGGAACAAGCCAGGGGTCACGCTAAGGTCAGGAACAAGCCAGGGGTCACGCTAAGGTCAGGAACAAGCCAGGGGTCACGCTAAGGTCAGGAACAAGCCAGGGGTCACGCTAAGGTCAGGAACAAGCCAGGGGTCACGCTAAGGTCAGGAACAAGCCAGGGGTCACGCTAAGGTCAGGAACAAGCCAGGGGTCCCACTACCGTCAGGAACAAGCCAGGGGTCCCACTACCGTCAGGAACAAGCCAGGGGTCACGCTACCGTCAGGAACAAGCCAGGGGTCACGCTACCGTCAGGAACAAGCCAGGGGTCACGCTACCGTCAGGAACAAGCCAGGAGTCACGCTACCGTCAGGAACAAGCCAGGGGTCCCGCTACCGTCAGGAACAAGCCAGGGGTCCCGCTACCGTCAGGAACAAGCCAGGGGGTCACGATACCGTCAGGAACAAGCCAGGGACGAGGCAGGGACCTTCGCGACAATAGGCACTCAGAAACAAAGCGATTTATCCCCAAGAAACAAGGGCGCAGCCATCACGGTTGGGCCCTGAACGACCCGCCTGGCATTATGGCCCTGACTTAGACCTCCCATTATCGGGCTCCAAGGTTCGATTCCCCCCCGCGAGAGTGTAGCTTTTATTAGCTAGCAACGATTCCGGCGACAAAGTAACGGAACTATTAACGACTTACAACAAAAATTAAAAATATAATAAGAGGGGTTGCCATCTAAATTGTTTCTCATGGCAGTCTTGGGCTCTCTGAACAAGGGTTCCTCTAATTGGCCAGCAGGAAAATAGGGAAAACCAGCTTCATATTTGTGTTTTATAGCCGTGGAAATGGGGACTGACTCAGGAAATGGAGATGTGTACGTATCTGAAGGGCCGTTTACCCAGAGGTAAATGTACCATTGCTTTGGTGTACTTGAAAGTGTAATGTAAATATTTAGAGCTTTATAAAGTTCTAAATAAGAGCTTCGGAGATGATAGCGAAGCTCTGTGCTATCACCGGGCTGATGTAAACGGGGGTTATCACCTTGAGGGCGTAATTGCGTGTTATCGCCTAGGTGGTGTAATTGGGTGACACTATCTTCTGGCTCGTGTAATTGGTGTATTGTTACCTGGCTGGTGTAATTAGGGTGTAACCATATGGGTGGTGTAAATGGGGGGGAGGTGTTTTCTGGATGTGTAGGGGAAACTAATTCGTGGGATTTATTTATTTAGCAATTTATATTAATGAATTATAATATATTTATATTTAATTTATACAGTAATTTATTTCTTACGTTAATTTGTTTCGATAATGGACTGTATGATGCTTATTCTCACAAACTGTTTCCTACACAAGCTGTTTTTTATATTATATGTATATTATCTATCAATCAAAATTATCAATTGGTAGACATTTACTACAATGTTACCAGGTGTTAAACTACAATGGATTAGTTAATACATAAGGAAAGCCTTATCTGATAAGAAGGCTTCAGTGGTGTTAAGGGTAGAACAAGTGGATAGCCAGCCAGTCACGTGGTCTCCCATCTAAAGGTGAATTCCACGTTAGTAACTTCACTTCTCAAGTCACCTGCCAACGAGATTGCACAGTAATATTTGCTGCACATAAATTATTCTGTTTACATGTATAATATTCTGAAATAAATGGTTTGAATTAATGTTTGATTTGGATTTGTCGTTTATATACGACATAACCATAACTAAAATTACACAATGGAATAAGAGCTTTACAAATCATTTAGTATACTGTATGGATACCTTGGGCCAGATTCACGAAAGCACTTACGCAAGCACTTACGAACGTGTACATCTTTCCTCAATCTTTGGCGGCTTTGGTTACATTTATTAAACAGTTTACAAGCATGAAAAGTTGCCAATCATCTGTTGTTATTGTTATAAACAGCCTCCTGGTGCTTCGGAGCTCATTAACTGTTTAATAATTGTAAACAAAGCCGACAAAGATTGAGAAAAGATGTACAGTTTCGTAAGTGCTTTCGTGAATCTGGCCCCTGGTCTAACCTGGGTAAGATGGTGTCGAGTTTTGCCGTCTAACTCTTCAATAATAACTCGTACGGTACAAATAATCAAGAAGGTAAACAAGAGACGTCTGAACTGTCCAGAGTTAAAATGACTACTGTCCTCTCTCTCTCCCTCATCGGCTGGTCTCCAGATGAGTTTTATCAAGAAGTGGAAAGAGGGTTTCTATTTAATCTATTTTAGTACTGATAATTAAGCTCATTCAAGGGGGGAATTGTTTTTTTATGATGTTTACAGTCCGGAGACTGAAGATTTAAGAGGAATTCCCAATATTATTAGTTGGTGAATTTAATGGCTGCATGGCAATGATACCACGTTTTCTTCAGAGGGAAAATTTTCACTGGAGCTTCGTTTTCTATGAATAATTAAAGCACTATTTCTAGGGTTAATTTGTAGGTACAAAACAGCAGCAATGTTATCTCCCTATTGTATGAAATGTTAGTAAATGGTATCAGTTTTTTCCGACAGGATGGTGTAATTGGTAAGTTATTATTAAAATCCGAAGGAGCCGTGATGAGGATTCGAACCTATGCGGTGGGTGTTCCCCCCACACACGCCCTAGTCAACCAGGCCACGACATAATCAAAAGGATTGCAACCTGGAGTTCTACTGAGCTCACAAGGGTTTCCCCGAGGCTCCCACTGAAGCCGGACCAGGATTTTCCCACAATCCCCCTCATGCACTCTGGCTCTGTCATCCAGGACTGTTCTACCTCTGACCATCGCATAGGTTCGAATCCTCATCACGGTTCCTACTGATTTTTCCCATTGATGCAGTCACGATAGTGTTATTACTCTGTGTATTAAAAGGATCTTTGTTCCGGACGTGTTTGGGCGTCATCAGTTGCGAGACGTGTGAGAAAACCGATTTTTCATAAACAGGAGGTTTGGCGGCTGGATTAACGAGCTTGGATCTTTGTATGCGAGGATGGAGTTACATGTATACATGGGCAAATTTTCCGAAACAAAACATACTTTCCTTTTTGGCTCAATTCGCGTAAAATACATCCCTCACAGGAAGGTCATTGAAGGTCAGAGGTCGCGTGCCACGTAGAAATCAACAACTCTTGCTGTAAACACACACAAATTTCTAGATTTCATTGTTTATCTCAGAGCATCTGGCTTTAGAGAGATTAAGGCCGGACATTACATAACAACGCATCTGGCCAAGCCAGCCAACGGAGATCGGCTGTTCTCCATTCACAGGAAAACGTTACTGTGTGACACGACTGACAGCCTGACGGATCGCTAGAGACCGGATACACTCAAAATTGTCCTGGGGCCAGGTTCACGAAGCAGTTACGCAAGTACTTACGAACCTGTCCATCTTTTCTCAATCTTTGGCGGCTTTGTTTCCAATTATTAGACAGTTAATGAGCTCCGAAGCCCCAGGAGGCTGTTTATAACAACAGCAGTTGATTGGGATGTTTTCATGTTTATAAACTGTTTAATAAATTTAAACAAAGCCTTCAAAGAATGAGAAAACATGTACACGTTCGTAAGTACTTGCGTAACTGCTTCGTGAATCTGGCCCCTAGTCTCTCCCTTGCCCGGCTTCTTGAGGTTATCTTGAGATGATTTCGGGGCTTTTGTGTCCCCGCGGCCCGGTCCTCGACCAGGCCTCCACCCCCAGGAAGCAGCCCGTGACAGCTGACTAACACCCAGGTACCTACTTTACTGCTAGGTAACAGGGGCATAGGGTGAAAGAAACTCTGCCCATTGTTTCTCGCCGGCGCCCGGGATCGAACCCGGGTCCACAGGATCACAAGTCCAGTGTGCTGTCCGCTCGGCCGACCGGCTCCCTTACGCAATCACTGGAAATTACGACAAAACAATTTTTGAAGCTTGCACTTTAAGATGTAGGATGGTTCAAGAGCAGCCAGCACGTTATTTAAGGGAAAATGAAAAGCAAAGATTACACTAGTTCATAAAGCTGACTCACACGGCAGGAATAATACATTTAATACCTCAGTAAGACTCGGCAAAAGTGTACAATGTGGATATAAACTTGTACATTTATATTTAGGTAAAGAATTACACGTACTGAGCCAACGTCAGCCACAAAAAGGAGCTCTCTCTCTCCTCGAGAGGCTGTGCGCGCAGAGGTACAAGGCCTCTCAAATGAGGTGCAGGGAACCCATTTTACCCGGGGACCAGATTCACGAAGCAGTTACGCAAGTACTTACGAATGTGTACACATTTCCTCGATCTGTGACGGCTTTGGTTACATTTATTAAACAGTTTACAAGCATGAAAACATCCCACTGTTATTGTTATAAACAGCCTCCTGGTGCTTCGAAGCTCATTAACCGTTTAATATTTGTAAACAAAGTCGCCAAAGATTGCGGAAAGACGTATTGGTTCGTAAGTGCTTGCGTAACTGCTTCGTGAATTTGGGTCCTGGATGGTAGTAATTATCAAATGGGAGTCTGCCAGTACGGCTACATAGTACCATGTACGTGAGTACTCTCACTTTACACACACAAATCACAATAGCTTGATGCATCAAATGAACAAATCCACAAGGGCCGTGAAGGTCAAGTTAATTTCCCGGTTGCATTTCTTTTGACCATGTAGCTCAGTCGATTAAGGCTCGTCTAGGATCCTCTCGAACGTAGGTTCGAACCCTCGTCACGGACCTTGTGGATTTGTTCATTTACTCAAACTTTCTCAGCATAAGATATACAGCCAGAGTATACAGCCCGGGATTATGCATAAGGTCAAGCATATGTATTTTTGACAGCTATTCATAGATGTTTTAAAGTTAGTTGGTATGAAGGATAGTTGGGAATCGGTGTCCTATCATCTTGCAACTCAGTCTTCAAGATGAACAACTATGGGGGAACGATGTAATTGCGATAAAAAGCAGGTTTCTATTCTATCAAGTGCCTATAATTTAATCTTATGGGGGGGGGGGGGGGGGACTTACACAGCCGGTTTATTTTTCCATTTATTAAACACCTCGTACCCATTCCGTGGGTGGTAATGGACCCCGTACTGGCCTCGGGAACTGAACCACAAAGACATTGATCCAAGCAACGGACTTGTTAAGCTAGTTACACAGTTTAAAATACAATCTTTCACAGCACAAGTGTTCAACAGCACAAGTGTTCAACAGCACAAGTGTTCAACAGCACAAGTGTTCAACAGCACAAGTGTTCAACAGCACAAGTGTTCAACAGCACAAGTGTTCAACAGCACAAGTGTTCAACAACTGGTCCACAACAGTTTCAATCGAACCTTTTAACATCCGTGTCGAGCCAGTATGTTGCATCATCCCGCAACTATACAACGAGTGGCAGTGGTGGAAATTTGAGTCATGTTATCTTGAGGTTATCTTGAGATGATTTCGGGGCTTTAGTGTCCCCGCGGCCCGGTCCTCGACCAGGCCTCCACCCCCAGGAAGCAGCCCGTGACAGCTGACTAACTCCCAGGTACCTATTTACTGCTAGGTAACAGAGGGCATTTAGGGTGAAAGAAACTTTGCCCATTTGTTTCTGCCTCGTGCGGGAATCGAACCCGCGCCACAGAATTACGAGTCCTGCGCGCTATCCACCAGGCTACGAGGCCCCCATATGTACATGCACAATCCACATTCGGCAAACCTTGGATATTTTACTACCATTTCTGACATTACATAGACTGAAATGCGCATGTATTGAACATCTATAGATAAAAATGTTAATGTTCGTTTGTTCAAAATCGCTACCCTGGAAACACAAACCGAAACTGTCTCTATTTTCCGCTTGTTACAACTTATAATAAAGTTGTTACATCTTGGCTTAACGTGTTTATGACGTATTAGAACGTTGTTACAACTTGCTATATTGGTTGTTATAACTGGTTAGGAGGTGTTAAAACTTGTTCAAACGTTGTACCAACGTCGTAGTTTCGGTGTGTGTTTGGCGGGTAATCTCCGAAAGTACTTCACCGACTGTTTTGAAATGTTCACACAACGTTCCATTTGCCTCCGAGCAGGTTTTTATATGCATACTATATAGATGTCACATCGGTGACGGTAAAAAAAAACATGCTTTTTTGAAAAATCTGTTTTTGTGTGTTTTTCATGCGAGGGAAATCTTCGAAACCTCTTTATCGATTGTTCTGAAATTTTGACAACGTTGCATTCAAATAGGCGCGTATTTTTATATATCTACTATATACATGCTTCACCTGTGACGGATAAAAAAAAACGATATTTTTGAAAAACAGCGCCATCTGTTGGACGTAAGGGCAAAACACACACTGTAATCTCCAAAAGTTCTTCACCAATTACTTTGAAATTTTGAAAACGTGGCATTCGAATAAGCGCATCTTTTTATATACCTACTATATAAATGCCACCCCTGTGACAAAAAAAAACGCGTTTTTTAAAAACAGCGCCATCTGTTGCACACAATGGCAACATGCACGCTATACCAAATATATCACGAATTCCATTTCAATGTTTCCGATTGCATTGATAAATTTGATTTTCATAGATTTTGATTTATTTTATTTAGTGAATTATTTTGTGTGACAGTGTGTTGAAATTCAGCTGTGTTGCTTACCATACCGTTCATTTTGCAAGTATAGATGCCACACCTGTGACTGGTAAAACAATGTTTTTCTTGAAAAACAGCGCCATCTGTTGCATGTAATTGCAACACACAAGATATACTAGATATAATTCCATTTCAATGTTTCTGATTGCCTTGATAAATAGAATTTTCTTAGATTGATTTATTTTCATTTTGATTGAATTATTGTGTGTGAATTGTGTTGGAATCGAGCCGTGTTGTTTACCAGACCGTTCATTTCGTGAGAATAGTATATTTATATTTTTTCATATTTTCATTTCATTTTTTAACCGTTTTTCTTATATTACAGAGATAGGAACATCAAATCACTTAATGTTCCCAATATTCTGATGGGAACATACAGTCCATTTAGGAAGGCAATGGACAAGGGAGTGGGGAATGGTTGGGAGGAGGAGGGGACGGGGAGGTTTGAGATAGTGGGGACGAGGGGATGGAGGAATGGAGAATGGTGGGGAGGACAAAGGGACATGGGAGTGGGGCATGGTGGGAAGGAAGAGGGGACGGTGGAGGGGGAATGATGGGTAGGACTGGGGGACGGTGGAGGGGGAATGATGGGGAGGACTGGGGGACAGGGAAGATTGCTGTGGCTCAGCAACACATGCGTTGCTGAGCCACAGCAACGCGTGGCCGGGAACTGCTAGTTTGAAGTAAAATAATGTTTTGAATTCCCCCCCCCCCCCCCCCACATAGTATCAATTCGGATATTTTACATCAGGGTCAGGTCTACGCCAACAGGCAGTGCAAACTCCCAGGAGGCCCTTGTAGCAGAGTCTACACCTATACTGCAGTAACTTCTGCAAGTCTAACCTTGTGTGATGACCCTGGAGTGTGGGGTAGCTCCTACATAACCACATGAACACAGTCCATCATCCTGCTTTGGTAGTACTTTCAGTAACCGAGGACCATCGGGCATATATTGACGTAAAACTAAATTAACGGTACTATTAATTTAGTAGAAAACGTAGTAGAAAACGGTCCTATTGAATTTGGACAAACCATTAAAGGCTTTGTACTCTTGTTGTAAAGACAAGACTAACCTAGCCTTCCTAGGCCTAGTAGTAAATGTATGTGCTATATTAGGCCTAGGAATATTTAAGTGTCTAGCTTTATTTCTTTCATACTATAAAATGAATAGTAAATTCTATCTAATTGCCTTTAACGTCAATATATGTACGATGGTCCACAGTTACAAAAAGTACAAAAATTAAAATGGGTTTACATACATTGGGGTAACCAGGAGGGGACGCCAGCCTCACCAACCCGCACCCATGAGCCAAAGTAATAAAAGTCGTCCATTATGTATAAAATATATTTACCAAAATATTTTAAACAGTATAAAATGTGTGGCGAGTTGACGCCGTGGGTGCAGTCTCATACTGCCTCCGCTAAGACACCATTTGCTAATAAGATGCTTCAATGAATGAACTCGCCGGTACCACACAAAGAAACAAGGTAATTCAAATAAATTTTTACAATCTTAGATAAAATTATTTCAGTACTCTTAATACCTGTATTAACTTTTCCCCTATTATTAAGTCCCTATTTCGATATTGTTTCGCTATGTTTGAATGCCAAGCGTTCATTGAAAAGACTAGTCCCCTTGGGTAGTATGTCTCATTGATATTCCCAATAATACTTCACCCTGGACAGAACTTTGGCTTTAATTCATCAACTGGACCTACGAACTCTTACTTTACAAACCTGGACACCCTTTACTTCCCTCTTAACTACACATAAATTTGTCTAGTGCTACTCTTTGGCTGGATTGTCCCTATTTGCTAGGTAGCCTGATCCACCACCTGACGGTTGAGCAGCCGTCGGCGGGCATTAGTAAACCACTGGTTTATCTGCTGGACAGCGAGTCCCGTCTGTTGCACCAGCAGCTGCTTCTGGTCTTCGTTGGGGTACGGGTCGTGCTGATGGGCGAGCAGCCATGAAGACAATACCCGGATCACCTGTAACACAAGACCTGCGTTATAGCCTGTACCAGAGTTATCTTGAGATGTCGGGGCTTTAGTGTCCCCGCGGCCCGGTCCTCGACCAGGCCTCCACCCCCAGGAAGCAGCCCGTGACAGCTGACTAACTCCCAGGTACCTATTTACTGCTAGGTAACAGGGGCATTCAGGGTGAAAGAAACTTTGCCCATTTGCTTCTGCCTCGTGCGGGACTCGAACCCGCGCCACAGAATTACGAATCCTGCGCGCTATCCACCAGGCTACGAGGTCCCAGAGTCTGTGGGCGTCGCCTCAACACCTACTCTGCTCGCGGCTCAGAGATCATTTGCCTCTGCGGTAATTAACATTACAAATGAGTCAAAGTTCTACAAACACTACAAATATTTTTAATTCTTTACCACATGAGCTTGTTTCCACTTTTGTATGCACATTAACACACTTTAGTGAAATTGTCAGGTTTGCAAGGAACTTCAAAACACTGTTCCTTTACCCCTCAACAATATTAAAGGCTCCCACACATCTATCAAAATACAACCCGTTCTCGCAAATTCGTAAAGTCAATATTGACTTATTAACTACGTGCATAGGTGATATACTAAACATAATAGATACCCTTAAAAAGTATCATAGAAAACACCGACCTCACCTAACCTTGTTAGTATCTTAAGATAAGCATCTTATTGCTTCGTAATTACAATTATTAACCTATACCTATTATAGGTTAGGTAATAATTGTAATTACGAAGCAATAAGATGCTTATCTTAAGATACTAACAAGGTTAGGTAAGGTCGGTGTTTTCTATGAATCTTTTTAAGGGTATCTATTATGTTAAGTATGTCACCTAGGCACATTTAATAAGTCAATATTGACTTATTAAATTTGCGAGAACGGGTTGCAAAATAAGCCCTCTGAGACCCCAAACCTTTCTCGTGATGCCAATTTAAAACCACATAAACCTTGAAAAAATCAAATCAATTTTGGCATTCCTAAATTTAGCTTTGCACAACCAATTGTCCGAAGGCTACTTTACGAAAAATGGGAAGAAAAATTAAAACAAAATGACCCTGAAAATTTGACAAAATTGCAGCTAATGATCGAATTCCGAGCCAATATGACTTCCAGGTGAAATCTGGAACCTTTACTCGCTTTACCAGATGAATTAATTATCAAAAGAAGGCACCGAGCCGGGGAAGGCAAGTAGCACCATCAAATGTGCAGGATATTCAAAATCCTCTAAATATTAAAGGATGCCAATACGAGACCAAAAGCCCACGATACCCAATATCCGATTCAGCAAGGATTCTATCGAGGGACTAAGGGGACCACAAGAGTGTCAGTAAACAAGACACACATCCTTGGATATCAGAACGTTCGACAAGGATATGCACAACCGTAAAAGGGACAATGCAATTTAGACAATCAGGAGCAGGGTGGCACCGAGTATCCCCGGGTTAAACGTTTATGGCCAATACGTAACCTCGACAGAGCTGTTTCCCGGTAGGGAGGAGGGCCAAGGGGTCACGCTACTCTTCACAACACGCAGCTTGTTACTAGTAACAAGTCCATCGATCCTGCCAACGGGCATGGATTGAGGAATAAAGGGAACTATCAGGGCGAAGTGCCTAGCCATCACGACTATATAGTACTTTGAAGAGGTCAGGATAAGGGTTTGGGATGGGACGGGGAGGGGGGGGGGGGTGGAAGGAATGGTACCCAACCACTTTGACGGTCGGAGATTGAACACCGACCTGCATGAAGCGAGACCGTCGCTCCACCGTCCAGCCTAAGTGGTTGGGATTGAGGAATGAATTACTGGGTAGAAGTAAACACCTTTGCGGGATATGGAACAAGGGCAGATTGCCGCCTTAGCGGGAGCGTCTGCACGGTCGTTTAAGGACACTAATATGGCTGGGAACCCAGCAAAAAAACTACCGCCATACATCTGCTGGAGATAAACGGCCAATATTTAATTTCGACTGCCACAGAATGGACCGTATTAAGGATACCAGAGCCATGAAGGCCTTGTCAGAGTCAACTACAACAAATCAGATTGACAACGAGAAAACTGTTGACAGGAGATGATGTTGGGAGGAAAAAAAGTGAAATACGAGGAAGAGGGGAAAAAGCAACCAGCAAAATTAGTGAAAGCAGCAGCAGAAGCAGCAGCAGAAGCAGCAGCAGGAGGAGGAGCATAAGGCTTCAATAGGACAGAAGATTGTCCCACGGAGCACCCCACACTGGCAGCCGTCCACTAAGCCCCTTCACCACGGCAACGGGCTGGAAAAGGATGGGGTAATCTGCTAAAGAAAAAGTTTACTCTTAAACACCTGCAAATGTTCTACTCGCCAGTGGATATATTTTCAGCAATCGAAGCCATTCAGGTGGTTGTGTGACACGACATGCGCACTCACGACTATCCCAATATATATATATTTACCAAATTAAAAAAAGTTGGTATTTTTTATACCATTTCAAAAACAGTTTAATGAAATATTTCGCATTAAAAGAATTCTTCTAGTTCCGAAAATTCAATGCTGGAACAATTAAGATAACTTGCTTCCCGAGGACATGAGCAAAATTTACTTAACTGGCACTTCATTAAAACTGCTGCATTTTTGTAATAAAAAAGGTCTTTCAAAAAGACTCTTGAAAGATCAATGGAATTAGTGAAAAAACTCAAAGGCGGCATTACAGAACGAAATGGTGCAACAAATGTGATAAGATTTTAAATATAGAAAAACAAAAACTAGATATAAATGGCAAAGTCGAGTCAGGAATGACCGAAGTAAATACTTCTTCAGACACTGTTGTCGAGTTAGGGAACAAATTTGGTATTGCCTACTTTTATTTAACAAATTTATCTACCCAAACTCCTACCCGAGGAATTTCCTCGTAAAGGCCTTCTGCAGTTTGAATTATGTTTTGTGTTTATACTGTTTCACGGTCGACTCACCTCCTTCGAGTAATACTGCCTCCTCCGTGGCTCAGGAAGAGAGGGGGAAGCGGAGGAAGAGTCGTATCCCAGGCAGGAAGACGGGATGGGGGAGACGGAGACCAGCATCTCTTCTAGCTGCTGAAAGGCCTCGTCTGCTCCATACATCTGGGACTGTACAGCTAACCCACCTGCCGAGAGGAACAGTGATTGGCGTGTGCAAAGAATCGAGTCTTACATTGTTAGAGTTCATAACTATTCAATGTTAACTATTTCTGAATATGAAGATGATTTTGCGACGAAATCTAGCCACTTAAAACAAAAATGCGATTTACAACTCAAATTTCTATTAAAAGGGCATTCTATAGGTCTGTTAAACTACATTTGTTAAACTTCCAGCTATCACATCCTGCAGTTTTGCTTCAGATGTTCACTAGCGAGCTTACCAGACTGTTCTTTATGCTGGTGTGAGTGGACCTGCTGCTCCTGCTGTGTCTGGAGCCGAGGCTGCTGCTGAGGTAAGGTAGTGTCGAGGGCGTTGAGCAGGTGGACGGGGGTGGAGGACCGCACTACCTTCGTAAACCTCTGACACATCACCTCTACGGCCGCTTCCACCTCCGCCGTCTCTGCCTCCACCGCCTTGCTCAGCTCCGCCGTGGAGTCTGCAATCTTCTCTAGAAAGTAAAAGTATACGTTACTATATGTTGCTACGAACGTCCCCAGATATTAGTGAACGCAATACGGGAGCATACATTTTGAAATGCAGCGTTATGAAAAAGTGATTAAGAATTACTAGACACATTTGACGCAAATGGACAGTTAGAAAGCAAATTCAGGTTTTCACTCCATTAACCATCAAGTTAAGGATACGTATCACAAAATGTTATTAAAAATAAGGATGCTTCATACAGCTTCATTAAAAATGGGAAGCGTATCTTCCCATACTGTAAAGAGCCATTTAATAAATAAAGAGCAAACAAACACGTGCATATAGACGGGCAGGGAAAACCCCCAAAAGGCTTTTTTCCCAGATATACTAAAACTAGAGAGAAGACTGGGCCTTTGAAAAATGTTTAAAGTAACTTTTAATGACTAGGAGTGGCTCTGAAATATGTTGTTTTTATTTAATGGAGAAAAACCTTTTTGCATTTTAACTACACCCAAACAAATCTCTGTAGGTAGTGAAAGGGAATTTAGTTATCAGAGGTTAACAGAAAAAGCCAAACAAATCCAAGAAGAAATTAACCCATTTCCAGGTTCCCCTCCCCGCCAATTTTTTTTTTTTCCCCCTCCCTATTTTTTTTTAATCATCTGCAAATGTTACTGATCTTTTTACAATCTATTTCTATAGAACAGGTGCCAGAGGTACCCTGAACCACACTTCCCAAGTTTGACACTCTAAGACTTACTATTTATATTTAATTTCGTTCATTTTATCTTTAAACTTTCCCAAGTTCACAATAGCTAAAGAGAAAAGCGAGACCTCGAGTAAAGTCTCTTATGCTTACCCAGAAGAGAAGCGTGAGCGTAGGCAATAGCCTCCAGTATGACGGCGTCAACTGCTTTCGTGTCAGCAGAGGTAATTGGGTTCTGGTAAGCTCGCGCCGCCTCTGGGTGTCTGCGCAGGTACATCTCTACCAGTTCATTCGTGGACGAAGGCAAGTAGCCCAACAGCAGCGCTGAGGAAAGTGGCCGTAAATATCTGCAAGAACTGATATTTAATGATCGACCTCTCAAGAGGCAAACTTACTTTGGACATTTAAACAATCTTAACAGTGACTTAAAGAGCCTTTAAGATGAATTTATAATGCTTGGCTAATGTTCTTTAGGTCCTGCGCTGTGGGATTGTTATCGGTTGCCATTGTGCAACTTTAGACATTACTTAAAATTCTATTTAGTGAAATTAGTGTACGAGTTTAGGAAAGTATGCCAAGAAATGTCTAGATTCTATTAGTTTATGAACAGACCACGAAACATATCCTAAGCACTTGTCAAATTAAGTTAATCAAAAATACTAAAAAATCTAAATTGTTTTTGTACTTTTGTAATATTAGAGCACACGTACATGCAGTACTGGCGACTCATCATGCCACACCCACGGTATGGGACTAGATATAGATGGTATTAAATACCAATCGCCCCTCATACATGCATTCATCAGTGGCGGGGTTAAGCAACCGACTCTTACAATGAACTAGAACTAGTGAACTAGTCAATTAACAGTCTCCGTGGTGTAGTGGTAAGACACTCGCCTGGCGTTCCGCGAGCGCTATGTCATGGGTTCGTATCCTGGCCGGGGAGGATTTACTGGGCGCAATTCCTTAACTGTAGCCTCTGTTTAACGCAACAGTAAAATGTGTACTTGGATGAAAAAAAGATTCTTCGCGGCAGGGGATCGTATTCCAGGGACCATAGGATTAAGGACTTGCCCGAAACGCTACGCGTACTAGTGGCTGTACAAGAATGTAACAACTCTTGTATATATCTCAAAAAAACTTTTCCTGATTGAGGAACGGCATTTGCCACTATCTGTCGAGGACTCTCAAGTTTGGCATCTGCCGATTAATAATATCCGAATAATTATTCAAGATGATTTAGGTCCTCAACCCCCAACCAACCAAGTGACTGACATCCACCAACCGACATTGACGGAGCCCTTGTCGTAGTAGTGGTCCGTGACAGTGAGGTCTCTCAGCAGAGGGAAGAGAGGGTGGGTGCGGAAGGCTGTTGACACGCCGAGCACCACATCTCTGAGCAGACCTCTTCTGGAGGGAGCTTGCCTTCCAGGGCCTTCACTACCCTATTAAATAAAAAGGAAAAATGTCCAATGGTGTGAACAGGTGAAGCCCAAGCTTCACTTACAGTACTATCAAATATGCGTAATGCTGAAGCTTTATATTATATGGCAATTTAATGGTCAGGGTACTTAAGATTTGTTACAAGAACAGCATTAGGCAACTAACCAAGAGCTGCCTCTGGCAGAAACATTACAGAAACTAAGCCAACAGCAGCAATACCTACCAGATGACGGTGAAGAAAGTGATCTATTGAAGCGTGTAAAGGCTGAATGCGAGGGTTCTGGGGCCGAGCATCACTGTTCTGGGGCCGAGCATCACTGTTCTGGGACTGAGCTTGAGAACTGCTGTGCTGGGCGGGATGGGAGCCACAAGTGGATATCTTATCACAGTCTTGGTAGCGGGTCGGAGGCGTCTCATTACTATCGTGTTGGTAATGGTCTTCGTTATCACAGCTTTACGATTGTTAAAACTCCCTAACTATGGTCAATCAAACAATGATCATCAAATTTATAATAAAATCCATTATTAATAAACTATTTAGCTATTATTTTTAAAACTATCCCATACCTTGTCACTCCGTTGATTTGGCCCTTCGCCTGATGTTTGGAAAGGCTGCGTACCTCGCCAAGTGAAATGAAGGAATTTCCGAGGGAGGCGGCCACTAGTGAGGAGGGGGAGAGGCATGCCAACTCCAGCGAGGAGGAGCGGGCTCCCTCCGCCTCGCTGCCCCACCACGACAATATGGACGGCAGCGATTCAACCGACGTTTGCTGGGGGCCGAGACCAGACACGTTACTGTACCTTCTTTAAGTGGGAGCTTGAGTTGGGGGAATTACCGGAGGCTGTTACTTTTAGCGTGTGGGGGTTTTGGGGGTGGGGGAGTATGTCTGAAGGGACGGTGAGAATGCAAGGTGGCTTTGAATGCGAGGAATAGTTGGGAAGCGGATAAGTATTATTTAAATGATTACCAAACAAAAAAAAACACCAAAAGACTTAATAATGGTCCAGGATGGACTGAAACATGTTAAGTCGTATAATAACTTTATACTCTTTAGTTAATAGACTAGTACAACTTAAAGAGCCTTCGTCTTTTAATCACCCATCGAATCATTAAACAAAAAAGTTACTGCAATTAATTTGTAATGTTTAGTGCAGAAAATTCCTAAGTTAATTAGGCAAAAATTTCAAAAGGAAAAACCGCTTGAGCGAATGTGGGAGCAAAAGAAAGTGAACACAGTGCATACAACATGCTGGTAGACATGCATGAGCAATTGAACAAGATGGTAAAGAAAAACAAAAAAAAAAACTGGAAATAAGCAAATGGAAGAACTACGGGAAATCTGTATCAAGTAGGAAGCAATATTTTGGGAAAAGTGGGAGAAAAGGAGAAATTGAAATTAAAGAAAAAAAAAAAACGAAATTTGTAGAAAGAACTTTTAGAGTTTAAAGAAATGAATTGGGAGCAAAATGAGTTGCGAACAAGAACTGCCCAATTTGAGGCGAGATCAAGAAAAAAATCTATAAGAGGCAGATTTTAACGCAAGTGTCAGGAGAGAATGAACCATCGAGGCTTAACTTCAAGGAATGAGCCCCGAGTACATGGATCATGTGGACCCAAGTAGCTAGAAGAATTAACTTTCACCGTTATAATTAATAAAAAACCATCTATGAAGCTAGAACTTGCCTGGGAGCCAAGGTTGAGTTTGGGCGTGTGGCCAGGGAAGAAGTCTTCCGGAGTGGCCATCATGAAAGACATGCTAAAGGGCGCTGCTGTCAGGCTGTCTCCTCGACCTGCTAGCCCGTAGGTCACCTCCCCCAGCCCCTGGGGAAGCAGGTACCATTTTCACACACTGCCACACTTAAAAAGGCGACGTAACGAAGCTTTTTCCCCCAAAATTTGGAATAAGACGGTCCTATATTCAGTTTTCTCAGTTCTGGGTAATTTATAAAGGCGAAGGGAGAACAACCTATTCTATACTGAGGTTCTCGACTTTATCAAGACTTACAGGAATTTTTTTTTTTTTTTTTTTTTTTTTTTACACACAAGGACTTACCTGCCCATGTCAGTACTCGAGGGGCCGTACCTGCAAGTTAGTGGTAGCGTGTTGGCCGACGGAGGAGCTAAATAGAGGCGTGACCGCTGGTGTAGCTGGCAGCACCTTCGTCGAGGTGCTCGGGGAGACCCGTCGACATGTCGCCTTCCTTGTACACTCGCTACTCGCCTGTGCTGCTGCAGGAGCTGGTTGACCGGGGTCCTCCGGCAGGCGGTGGTCGTGGCCGTCACCGCCACACTCCTCACGGTCACGCTCTAGCACATGGCGAGCGTTCACAAAAGAAAAGTTTATATACAAGCTGTAAGCAGTAATGCAAAATTATTAACAATTATGTTTCTAAACAATAGAACTCTGCACTTCCCGGCCCCCCCCCCCCCCCCCATCAGCTAGCCATGTCACAAACCTTTCCTATACATCATTTAGCCCGCCCTCCTGCCCCCCCCATTCCACGTACTATTGGGCCAACTTGTATACACACACTTAAAGGTCACGACAAAACCATCTTGAACTATTGCCATTATCCGGCCAACGGGGCATTTGCCTCGCCTCGTAAACAAAGGTGTACCAAGGTCAACATGCTCATTAACTCTTGCCTCTCGCGTATTTATTAAATCCGACGTCGACGGATTACTCCAGAAACCCTAATAAATCAACCCGCAGTGACCGACAGCCTCGCAGTGACCGACAGCCTCGCAGTGACCGACAGCCTCGCAGTGACCGACAGACCTCACCTGCACACTCCCTGAGAGAGTGAGCCAGTCTCTCGAAGGTACATTCGCCCAGTTGAAGATAAAGACTGCTATCCGCCGCTGCCATAGTTGCACAGGTGTGTGTCCACAGGTCGATGTCAACAAGTGCCATATGTTCTGGCGACAAACAAACTGCACCACATTAACCACGGCGTTGTCTAGGGGGAGGGTCCGGCAAGACTCTCCACTCAAGAGTGAAGTCTTTAGCGAAATGAACCAAATAAATAATGTGATCCTTGGAAACTGTCGTTGAGTTGTTAATTAGTGTTTTCAGTAGCGTATATTATGTCAGCGCCATCTGTTAGTAGGGTTATGACAATGTGCATTTGGTCAGCGCCATCTGTTAGTAGGGTTATGACAATGTGCATTTGGTCAGCGCCATCTGTTAACAGGGTTATGACAACGTAGGAGACAACTAGTTATATAAGTCTTCAGACGTATCCTATTAATTTTTTCTTCGGCTGATATTCATTACAAACTACATTAAAAATCTGTCATAATTAAACTTGTGTGTATTTACTATTTGTATTTACTACTCGTGGCAGCATAATCGAGCTATTTAGCTCTTGGATCCCCGCTTTTCTAAAAAAAAAATTCCTGATATGGCTACTGCATATATTTTTCTCTAACACACACACACACACACACACACACACACACACACACACACACACACACACACACACACACACACACACACACACACACACACACACACACACACACACACACACATACTCAGGAAGCAGCCCGTAGCAGCTATCTAACACACAGGTACCTATTTACTGCTAGGTAACAGGCGCATCAGGGTGAAAGAAATTCTTCCCATTTGTTTCCGCCTCAGCCGGGAAACGAACACGGGCCCTTAGGACTACGACCCCCAAGCACTGTCCATTCAGCCGCGAGGCCCCTGTGTATGTGTGTGTGTGCTCACCCAGTTGTGATTGCTGGGGTTGAGCTTTGGCTCTTTGGCCTAGCCTCTAAGCTGTCAATCAACTGGTGTACAGGTTGCTCAGGCTATTAGGCTCTATCAAATCTACATTTGAAACTGTGGAGTCAGCCTCCACCACATCACTGCCTAATGCATTCCATTTGTTAACTACTTTGACACTGAAGAAGTTTTTTCTAATGTCTCTGCGGCTCATCTGGGTACTAAGTTTCCACCTGTGTCCCCTTGTTCCTGTTCCATTCGTGCTAAATAGTTTGTCTTTGTCCACCCTATCAATTTCTCTGACATTTTTTCTCATGGGAATCTTTCTCTCTATTTGACTCTTGCAGGATCTCACCTCCCAGATGCTACGTTGTGTGCAGTCTCCTGTTCAATTCCCCTAATTTCATTACTTTACACTTTCCTAAGTTGAAGTCTAGTAGCCATTTTCTAGACCATTCCTCCAGTTTGTCCAGGTCATCCTGTAGTCTCTGCCAAACTTCATCTGTCTTGATTCTTCTCATAATGTTTGCATCATCAGCAAACGTTGAGAGGAATGAGTCTATACCCTCTGGAAGGTTGTTTACATGAGTCTATACCCTCTGGAAGGTTGTTTACATGAGTCTATACCCTCTGGAAGGTTGTTTACATGAGTCTATACCCTCTGGAAGGTTGTTTACATGAGTCTATACCCTCTGGAAGGTTGTTTACATGAGTCTATACCCTCTGGAAGGTTGTTTACATGAGTCTATACCCTCTGGAAGGTTGTTTACATGAGTCTATACCCTCTGGAAGGTTGTTTACATGAGTCTATACCCTCTGGAAAGTTGTTTACATGAGTCTATACCCTCTGGAAGGTTGTTTACATGAGTCTATACCCTCTGGAAGGTTGTTTACATGAGTCTATACCCTCTGGAAGGTTGTTTACATGAGTCTATACCCTCTGGAAGGTTGTTTACATGAGTCTATACCCTCTGGAAGGTTGTTTACATGAGTCTATACCCTCTGGAAGGTTGTTTACATGAGTCTATACCCTCTGGAAGGTTGTTTACATGAGTCTATACCCTCTGGAAGGTGGTTTACATGAGTCTATACCCTCTGGAAGGTTGTTTACATGAGTCTATACCCTCTGGAAGGTTGTTTACATGAGTCTATACCCTCTGGAAGGTGGTTTACATATATTAAAAATATGATGGGCTTCGTTCCCACCCTGCTTCACCTCCCCCCCATACGTTTCACCCCACTTCAGCCCCCCCCCCACGTTTCACCCCACTTCAGCCCCCCCCCCACGTTTCACCCCACTTCACCCCCCCCCACGTTTCACCCCACTACACCCCCCACGTTTCACCCCACTACACTCCCCCCACGTTTCACCCCACTTCACCCCCCACGTTTCAACCCACTTCACCCCCACTTTTCACCCCACTTTAGCCCCCCCACGTTTCACCCCACTTCACCCCCCACGTTTCACCCCACTTCAGCCCCCCCACGTTTCACCCCACTTCACCCCCCCCCCACGTTTCAACCCACTTCACCCCCACGTTTCACCCCACTTCACCCCCCACGTTTCACCCCACTACACCCCCCACGTTTCACCCCACTACACCCCCCCCACGTTTCACCCCACTACACCCCCCTATCCAAACCCTTCACCCCCACCCCATCGACCTGATATTCTACTCCTAAGACCTCGTACCATCTATCCTCAACTCATTTACATATATGATGCTTACTGGTTTCTTGTCAAAACATAAATAATTTACTTTTGGTTTATCTTCCATTATAACGAGCATAATTATTATTATAATTGGGGGCTTTTGCGTCTCAAACAAGAACAAATAATTACTGATAATTATCGTAATTACTGCAGTCAAAGATCCAGCCTGTAACTTGCACCTTAAGCTGGTGAGGTATTACATTGGTCAGTGGCTATCGTGGTGGCATTGATCTGGTTATCGTAGTCGTTATGGTGAAGCATTGACCTGGTTATCGTAGTGGATATGGTGAAGCATTGATCTGGTTATCGTAGTCGTTATGGTGAAGCATTGACCTGGTTATCGTAGTGGTTATGGTGAAGCATTGACCTGGTTATCGTAGTGGATATGGTGAAGCATTGACCTGGTTATCGTAGTGGATATGGTGAAGCATTGACCTGGTTATCGTAGTGGATATGGTGAAGCATTGACCTGGTTATCGTAGTGGATATGGTGAAGCATTGACCTGGTTATCGTAGTGGATATGGTGAAGCATTGACCTGGTTATCGTAGTGGATATGGTGAAGCACTGACCTGGTTATCGTAGTGGATATGGTGAAGCATTGACCTGGTTATCGTAGTGGATATGGTGAAGCATTGACCTGGTTATCGTAGTGGATATGGTGAAGCATTGACCTGGTTATCGTAGTGGATATGGTGAAGCATTGACCTGGTTATCGTAGTGGATATGGTGAAGCATTGACCTGGTTATCGTAGTGGATATGGTGAAGCATTGACCTGGTTATCGTAGTGGATATGGCAGCGATTGTGATGACGGAGGAGATGGTGTATTGCTGTGGCATGTTTTCGCGGTGTTTGTTGTGTTGGTAGTGGTGGTGTGGTGGTAGTGGTGGTAGTGGTGGTGTGGTGGTAGTGGTGGTGTGGTAGTAGTGGTGGTGTGGTGGTAGTGGTGGTGTGGTGGTAGTGGTGGTGTGGTGGTAGTGGTGGTAGTGGTGGTAGTGGTGGTGTGGTTGTAGTGGTGGTGTGGTGGTAGTGGTGGTGTGGTGGTAGTGGTGGTGTGGTGGTAGTGGTGGTGTGGTTGTAGTGGTGGTGTGGTGGTAGTGGTGGTGTGGCTGTAGTGGGGGTCGGAAGATCGTAAGGAAGAAGGTCGTAATGTCGGAAGATCTTACCTTTAAAGAACACAATAAAGTAGCCGTCACAACTGCAAGAAAAATGACAGGTTGGATAACAAGAACTTTTCACACTAGAGATGCTATACCGATCATGATACTATTCAAAACGCTTGTGCTCTCTAGAGTGGAGTACTGCTGCACAATGACAGCCCCTTTCAAAGCTGGAGAAATTGCTGACTTGGAGAGCGTGCAGAGATCCTTTACTGCTAGAATCCACTCAGTAAAACATCTAAACTACTGGGACCAACTAAAGAGCCTAAATCTGTATTCCCTTGAGCGCAGGCGGGAGAGATACATAATAATCTATACGCGGAAAATAATTGAGGGGCTGGTCCCAAACCTGTACACAGAAATTACATTATATGAGACCAGAAGGCATGGCAGGATATGCAGAATACCCCCGTTGAAAAGCAGAGGTGCAACAGGTACTCATTGAGAGAACTCTATCAACATCAGAGGCCCGAGACTGTTCAACACGCTTCCACTACACATAAGGGGCATAACTGGCAGACCCATCACAGTGTTCAAGAGAGAACTGGATAAGCACCTCCAAAGGATACCTGATCAACCAGGCTGTGACTCATACGTCAGGCTGCAAGCAGCCGCGTCCAACATCCTGGTTTATCAGTCCAGCAACCAGGAGGCCTGGTCGACGACCGGGCCGCGGGGACGCTGAGCCCCGGAAGCACCTCAAGGTTACCTCAAGGTGGTGTAGCTGTAGTGGCGGTGATCCAATGCCGGTGTGATCCTGTAGGTGGTGTCGTAATTATTCTTGATAATTGTACCGATGGTACGAATGATATCTTATTGGTGTCAAGCGATGAGCTCGGGAGAGACAGGGAATTTGACACAGAGAGAGAATTAAGAAGACAGACAGAAAAAGAGAGCAAAAACACACAAACAAACATAGGCCGATCATGTGGCCCGTCCTCCCAGCCGTCACAAAGCACAGCCCAAACATCCCACGCAGAGTAAACACATCTCTGTTTGCCTGAATTCATCAGCCCAGGGGATTTACCCAACACACCTGAGGGGAGAGGGAGTTCCCAAATATTCTTTTTCATTTGCAGGATTTGCGTCGTTATCCAACAGGTGAGGAAGAGAGAGAGAGAGGGGAAAAGGGCAGGGAGGGGGGGGGGAAATGATGGGAGGGAGAGGGCAGGAAGGGGAAGTAACGAGTAAAACAGGGAGGGAGAGAGAGAGAACAAGAACGGTAAAATCAAAGGAGATGATTATGGTGGTGATGGTTATAGTCTGTGATGCTGTGAAGGGGGAGTTGTGTACCTGTGTGTCTGCTCACCTATTTGTGCCTGCAGGATCGAGCGTTGGTTCTTTGATCCCGCCTCGCTAGCCTTCGGTTGTTTAAAGCAACGACTCCTGTCCTTCTTCTCTATCAAACTTAGTTTTAATTCTATGAATGGTGTTTACTTCCACAACCTGCTCCTTTAGTTCATTCCATTTCCCCACTACTCTCACGCTAAAAGATAAACTTTCTAACATCTCTGTGACTCATCTGAGTTTCCAGTTTCCACCCCGTGTTCCCACGTGTTCTACTGGTATTCCGTGTGAACATTTCGTCTATTTCCACTCTGTCGATCTCACTAAATATTTTGTATGGTATTATCATATCTCCCCGCTCCCTCCTTTTTTTATAACGTCGTCAGGGTCAGTTCCTTCAGTCGCTCTTCATATCCCATCCCATGCAACTCCGGGACCAGCCTCGTTGCAAATTTTTTAACCTTTTCCAGTTTCCTAACGAGTTTCTTTGGGTGAGGACTCCGTGATGGGGCTGCATACTCTAAGACTGGTCTCACGTAGGCAGCGTAAAGCACTCTGAATACATCCTTACTTAGGTTTCTGAATGACGTTCTAACTTTTGTTACCGTAGAGTATGCTGCTGTCGATATCTGATTTACATGTGCCTCAGGAGTTAGATTTGGTGTTACGTCCACTCCCAGGTCCATTTCTCGAGTCGTCACAGGAAGGTAATTTTCCCTTCATTGTGTACTGACCCTTTGGTCTCCTGTCACTTGGTCCCGCACCCATAACTTTACACTTTCTCGTGTTGAACTCCAGTAGCCATTTCTCTGACCATCTCTGCAGCTTTTTCAAGTCAAATTCTACTTGTTCAAGTAGGATACTGCATCTGTCACGATCCTCATCTGTCACAACTCGACTCCTTAATTTCGCGTCATTCTTTTCATCGACAAATAGGACTCGACTCCTGTAGACCATCGTTCACGTACATTAGCAATATAACTGGTCCCAGCACCGATCCTTGAGGTACTCCACTCGTTACTGTTCACTCCATTCGCTAAAGAGAGAACGAGACAGAAACAGAGAGGTAAGACAGACAAAGAAAGGGAGCAGGTCGGCCGAGCGGACAGCACACTGGACTTGTGATCCTGTGGTCCCGGGTTCGATCCCGGGCGCCGGCGAGAGACAATGTTCAGAGTTTCTTTCACCCTATGCCCCTGTTACCTAGCAGTAAAATAGGTACCTGGGTGTTAGTCAGCTGTCACGGGCTGCTTCGTGGGGGTGGAGGCCTGGTCGAGGACCGGGCCGCGGGGACACTAAAGCCCCGAAATCATCTCAAGATAACCTCAAGATAAGGTAAGGTGATTACCAGAAAAACGCGCTAAAGAGTGACTATGTAGAATTTGGACGCGATAAGACGTGATATGACGTGACTTAGACGCGATATGAGGAGATGACATTAGGATATGAGGACAGAATAAAGAATCAATCAGACCGAACGATCCATCATCAGGAAATACATGATTGTATTTGAAATGACATCAGCCTTTACTAGTGAGCTGTAACATTAATTAAACATAATCACCTAATTACAAGATTGCTGTATATATATAAATTCAGTACATGTAACAGTTTGATACAAATCAGATACAAAAATGAATACAAACGATGTTGAGCTTCACTTGAAGGACCTCATGCAGAGTTCAATATAGAGTTGCAGCCGGCTCTGCAACATGCACCTTGCAAAACTGCAACACAAACTATAGAAACATCAAAAAAGATAACAATTATAACACAATTTTCCCTTTTTCCAATGTTCTTCCTTCTACAGATATTTTGCCTACGGGTTTAAAACACCTGAAGGAGTAATCTGGTGTGAAGATATAGAGGATGAGGATGTCTTACCCCCCTGACACTGCCCTCTCGGTCATGTCAACGAAGGGCAACACACGCAACACACGCAACACACGCACAATACAACCAAATATACACATCGCAAGCTGTACTCACAATACCTCACACAATATACACACACACATCACCCATATTTCAAACCCCCCACACAATAAAAACAACACTAGCATTACACTTAACACGCAAAACACATTACACACACACACACACACACACACACACACACACACACACACACACACACACACACACACACACACACACACACACACACACACACACACACACACACACACGAGGCGCTGAAACACCTAGCCGGTGCCAGCACCTGGGAGCCGCGGGCCAAAACCCCCAAATATCGTAACAAAATAATATTTTGTGTTGGATTTGTAAGCGATATTGTGATAAATTTGTGGTTGTGAGAACTGGTAAAGTGAAAGTAGGAGAGAGAGAGAGAGAGAGAGAGAGAGAGAGAGAGAAAGAGATCAAAATATAGCCTCAATGGTCCATGGTAACTCCAAGTTTTTGCTTGATGACAGCAGTTAAGGCAACTGCTGTTCCAATGCAGTTAAATTACGAAAATGTGTGTGTGTGTGTGTGTGTGTGTGTGTGTGTGTGTGTGTGTGTGTGTTCACCTAGTTGTGTTTGCGGGGGTTGAGCTTTGCTCTTTCGGCCCGCCTCTCAATCAACTATTTACTAACTAATTTTTTTTCCACACCACACACACACACCCCAGGAAGCAGCCCCTGACAGCTGACTAACTCCCAGGTACCTATTTACTGTTAGGTAACAGGGGGCATTCAGGGTAAATGAAACTTTGCCCATTTGTTTCTGCCTGGTGCGGGAATCGAACCCGCGCCACAGAATTACGAGTCCTGCGCGCTATCCACCAGGCTATCAGACCCCAGGTGTGTACTCACCTAGTTGTACTCACCTAGTTGTGTCTGCAGGATCGAGCATTGACTCTTGGATCCCGCCTTTCGAGCATCGGTTGTTTACAGCAATGACTCCTGTCCCATTTCCCTATCATACCTGGTTTTAAAATTATAAATAGTATTTGCTTCCACAACCTGTTCCTGAAGTGCATTCCATTTTCCCACTACTCTCACGCTAAAAGAAAACTTCCTAACATCTCTGTGACTCATCTGAGTTTCAAGCTTCCATCCATGTCCCCTCGTTCTGTTACTATTCCGTGTGAACATTTCGTCTATGTCCACTCTGTCAATCCCTCTGAGTATTTTATACGTTCCTATCATGTCCCCCCTCTCCCTTCTTCTTTCTAGTGTCGTAAGGCACAGTTCCCTCAGGCGCTCCTCATATCCCATCCCTCGTAGCTCTGGGACGAGTCTCGTTGCAGATCTCTGAACCTTTGCCAGTTTCATTATATGCTTCTTCAGATGGGGACTCCATGATGAGGCGGCATACTCTAAGACTGGCCTCACGTAGGCAGTGTAAAGCGCCCTAAATGCCTCCTTACTTAGGTTTCTGAATGATGTTCTAACTTTTACCAGTGTAGAGTACGCTGCTGTCGTTATCCTATTTATATGTGCCTCAGGAGATAGATTAGGTGTTACGTCCACACCCAGGTCTCTTTCGCGCGTCGTCACAGGTAGGCTGTTCCCCTTCATTGTGTACTGTCCCTTTGGTCTCCTATCTTCTAGTCCCATTTCCATAACTTTACATTTGCTCGTGTTGAATTCCAGTAGTCATTTCTCTGACTATCTCTGCAACCTGTTCAGGTCCTCTTGGAGGATCCTGCAATCCTCATCTGTCACAACTCTTCTCATCAACTTTGCGTCATCCGCAAACATCGTGTGTGTGTGTGTGTGTGTGTGTGTGTGTGTGTGTGTGTGTGTGTGTGTGTGTGTGTGTGTGTGTGTGTGTGTGTGTGTGTTTACTATTTGTATTTACTATTTGTATTTGCAAAACCGAGCTATTAGCTCTTGGACCCCTCCTTCCTAACAATATATTTTTCCTCAATTATGTCTACTACATATACTCTAATACTCTGCTCTCTAACACACACACACACACATACACATCCCCAGGAAGCAGCCCGTAGCAGCTGTCTAACTCCCAGATACCTATTTACTGCTAGGTGAACAGGCGCATCAGGGATGAAATAAAGCATCCACCATAACATAGTCAGTTTCCCCATTACCATGACACATCCATCCAGCCTCACATCCGTCACTCTTACCCCACACACCTATCACCCATTCACCCAGCATTACCCATCACCCCCATTCACCTCTCCACCGACCAGACTGCTCGACTATTTCTGCCTAAAATGGAATCTCGAAGCCACCTCAGAGGATGAAAAACTCCGACAATGACCCAACCACTGTCGGCAGCTGTCGATTCCACTGCTCGTAAAGGAGGTCTAAGGGTTGGCATTGAGCAGCTGGCTCGCTAGGACCGATACTACGATTATAGGGAGGGAGTAGATGACACTATATTACTGTTATGGTCCCATTGTGGCGGATGGAGTCTTGCTGCTGTTGTGGTGGGGGGCTGTTGTGGGGCTGTTGTGGGGGCTGTTGTGGTGGGCTGTTGTGGTGGGGGGGCTGTTGTGGGGCTGTTGTGGGGGCTGTTATGGTGGGCTGTTGTGGTGGGGGGGCTGTTGTGGTGGGGGGGCTGTTGTGGTGGGGGGTTGTTGTGGTGGGGGGGCTGTTGTGGTGGGGGGCTGTTGTGGTGGGCTGTTGTGGGGTCTGTTGTGGTGGGGGGGCTGTTGTGGTGGGGGCTGTTGTGGTGGGCTGTTGTGGTGGGCTGTTGTGGTGGGGGGCTGTTGTGGTGGGGGGGCTGTTGTGGTGAGGGGGGGCTGTTGTGGTGGGGGACTGTTGTGGTGGGGGGCTGTTGTGGTGGGGGGCTGTTGTGGTGGGGGGCTGTTGTGTGAGATGGTGGTAGTAGTGGTGTCTTACTGCTCTTGTGGGGGCTGTTTTTGTGTTGTGTGTGACGGTGGTGGTGTGCATGTGTGTGTTAGTGTGTCTTGAGGTGTATGGTGGTGAAAGAGAGGGGGGTGGGAGTGTACTTGTTGGCCTGTGTAGTACTGTTGTGGGTGATCATCTGGCTGTTTAGGGTGTGTTTGTTTCATCTGGCTGTTTAGGGTGTTTGTTTCATCTGGCTGTTCTGATTTGGCGTGATATCAACTCCTAGATCTTATTCTCTCTGTCTGTTCCGTGAAGGACTTCATGTCCCATTCGATATCCCGTGTCTGGCCTCCTGTTTCTTCCACCTAGTTTCATTACCTTACATTTACTTGGGTTGAACTTTAGCAGCCATTTGTTGGGTCATTCCTTGGGTGTGGGTGGGTGTGGTGGTAAAGTTGTATAGTGTTGGTTTGTATTGTACGGTGAAGCTCTTTCCTGTGAGGGGAATATTTCTAGTGGTATAATATTCTGAACTGTATGATTTGGACACACACACACACACACACACACACACACACACACACACACACACACACACACACACACACACACACACACACACACACACACACACACACACACACAGTTTCAAGTGTAGATATGATAGAGCCCGATAGCCTCAGGAATCTGTACACCTGTTGATTGACGGTTGAGAGGCGGGACCAAAGAGCCAGAGCTCAACCCCCGCAAACACAACTAGGTGAGTACAACTAGGTGAGTACACACACACACACACACACACACACACACACACACACACACACACACACACACACACGCACACACACACACACACACACACACACACACACACACACACACACACACACACACACACACACACACACACACACACACACACACACACACACACACACACACACACACACACACACACACACACACACACACACACACAGGTCTTCACCTTAGAGCAAGGAGAAATCCCAGAGATAAGAGAGGGAATAGCTAACCAGGAACCACTGGAAGAGTTTGAGATTACTTGCGGGGAAGTAAGGAAGTGTTTACTAGAGTTGGATGTGACAAAGGCTATAGGCCCAGATGGAATCTCCCCTTGGATACTAAAGGAAGGAGCAGAAGAACTGTGTCTACCACTCTCCATAGTGTATAACAAATCTCTGGCAACAGGGGGAATTGCCAGAAATTTGGAAAGCAGCTAACGTAGTCCCGATATACAAGAAAGGGGATAGACAGGAGGCACTGAACTACAGGCCAGTGTCCCTAACCTGCATACCATGCAAGCTGATGGAGAAGATTGTGCGAAGAAAGCTAGTGGAGCACCTGGAGCGAAAGAACTTTGTAACACAGCATCAACATGGATTCAGGGATGGCAGGTCCTGCCTCACAGGGTTACTTGAATTCTACGACCAGGCAACAAAAATAAGGCAAGAAAGAGAAGGGTGGGCAGACTGCATATTTTTGAATTGTTAGAAAGCCTTTGATACAGTGCCACACAAGAGGCTAGTGAAAAAGCTAGAGATGCAGGCTGGAGTGAAAGGGAAGGTACTCCGTTGGATACAGGAGTAACTAAGCAACAGGAGACAACGAGTCAGTGTGAGGGGTGAGGTCTCAGATTGGCGAGACGTTACGAGTGGAGTCCCGCAGGGGTCAGTCCTTGGACCTATACTGTTTCTGATACATGTAAATGATCTCCCAGAATCGTTTCTCTCAATGTTTGCCGATGATGCAAAAATTACGAGGAGGATTGAAACTGAGGACGATAGTAGGAGGCTACAAGATGACCTAGATAGACTGAGTGAATGGTCCAACAAATGGCTGTTGAAGTTCAACCCGAGTAACTGCAAAGTAATGAAACTAGGCAGTGGAAACAGGAGGCCAGACACAGGAGGATACAGAATAGGAGATAAAGTACTTAATGAAATGGACAGAGAGAAAGATCTAGGAGTTGATATCACACCAAACCTGTCTCCTGAAGCCCACATAAAAAGAATAACGTCTGCGGCATATGCGAGGCTGGCTAACATCAAAACAGCGTTCAGGAACCTGTGTAAGGAATCATTCAGAATCTTGTACACCACATATGTAAGACCAATCCTGGAGTATGCGGCCCCAGCATGGAGCCCGTACCTTGTCAAGCATAAGACGAAGCTGGGAAAAGTCCAAAGGTATGCCACTAGACTAGTCCCAGAACTAAGAGGCATGAGTTACGAGGAAAGGCTGCGGGAAATGCACCTTACGACACTGGAAGACAGAAGAGTAAGGGGAGACATGATCACAACCTACAAAATCCTCAGAGAAATCGACCGGGTAAACAAGGATAAACTATTCAACACTGGTGGGACGCGAACAAGGGGACACAGGTGGAAACTGAGTACCCACATGAGCCACAGAGACGTTAGAAGGAACTTTTTCAGTGCCAGAGTAGCTAACGGATGGAATGCATTAGGCAGTGATGTGGTGGAGGCTGACTCCATACACCGTTTCAAATGTAGATATGATAGAGCCCAGTAGGCTCAGGAATCTGTACACCAGTTGATTGAAAGTTGAGAGGCGGGACCAAAGAGCCAAAGCTCAACCCCCGCAAGCACAAATAAGTGAGTACAAATAGGTGAGTACACACACACACACACACACACACACACACACACACACACACACACACACACACACACACACACACACACACACACACACACACACACACACACACACACACACACACAACATTTGAATTTCGTCCCTAAACATTAACATGGATTGAGTGAAGCCAAATGCTATTTGAGAAACTCAAGAGTTTTACGACGGGACGAGGGACATCAAACAGCAGAAGTTGACCGGAGCACCTTTTCCTTCAGTATCAGAAAGAGTTCTGCACACTCTCCCGCACGCAAAACTCTTCCTCAAACCAGGCCAACAAACTAACGAATCTGGAAGAGAGCTAGATCAAACAAGTCTCCAAATGTTGACCAGACCACACACTAGAAGGTGAAGGGACGACGACGTTTCGGTCCGTCCTGGACCATTCTCAAGTCGATTCTCACTGCTCGAACTATTTCTGCCTTAAATGGAATCTCGAAGCCACTTCAGAGGATGAAAAACTTCCTCAATGACCCAACCAACCAACCAATGACCAACCAACTCCCTCAATGAGGTCGATCTCGAACCCATTGTTGATGTGACGGCTTATATTAAAGTTTGTAACTAGCTCAAGATTGTAACTAGCTCATCAAGATTGTAACTAGCTCATCAAGATTGTAACTAGCTCATCAAGATTGTAACTTCCTTAGCTAAATGAATTGTGGGGTTCAGTCCCCGAGTCCATTATGTGCCTCTGTAACCCTTTCCACTACCGCCCACAAGATGGGTATGGGGTGCATAATAAATGAACTAAACTAAAAACTCAATGAATCGACTTGAGAATGGTCCAGGACGGACCGAAACGTCGTCGTCCCTTCACCTTCTAGTGTGTGATCTGGTCAACTTACTTTAGCCACGTTATTGTGACTCCTCGCCTGCAAGTCTCTAAATGTTACTACCAAAAGCAACTATGGGTCGAACTTTCTAACTAAATCACACACAGAGATCACAATAACGTGATGCATCAAATGAACAAATCCACAAGGGCCGTGACGAGGATTCGAACCTGCGTCCGGGAGCATCCCAGACACTGATGTCTGGGATGCTCCCGGACGCAGGTTCGAATCCTCGTCACGGCCCTTGTGGATTTGTTCATTTTTCCAGCTAAATAATAGACTGTTGTCCCTTAAGCAAAAATCATCACGTTTTGTGTTATGGGACTGCTTCCTATAACACGCTATAAGGTGGCAGAGATACTATACAATCTAATCTATTCTGTGTTGGAGGCTTCGTTACCAACGGTAGTGTAGCTCCCCTACACTACCGTTGGTTCCTATAACTACAGTACCGTTGTTGACCAATCCACACACTAGAAAATGAAGGGACGACGACGTTTCTGTTCGTCCTGGACCATTCTCAAGTAGATTGTGATTGTCAATTACTACTATGCCAACGGTAGTGTAGATATATAAGGCTCAGTGGAGACATTACCAGTGACGGGACTGAGAACTTTCCTAATATTGCTGACTGAACCTTATTATAGAGCATGGGAGGCAGACACCATGGGAGTCTGGTACCATGAGCGGTAGGCACCATGGGAGACAGGTACCACAGGGGGTGGTGGATGGGGATGTAGTATGCTGCATCAAGTGTGAGAGGCAGACAGAGACCAATTGCTCAGTCCCCCACAGCTGTCGTGTCTTCAAACACATATTAGTTCCCTTAGTGTGCACAAGCTCCTGGTGTCTTCATACTAGAAGGCACAGTATGGTCACCCTAGCCTCAGCATGAGCACCCTGTGTCTACATAATAGCGGGTGATATATACATAGGCTCTGGCAGCAGTATGATGCCCCTAGTATGAGGACGCTGGCCCAATATTGTCCTTCAGAAAGAAAATTTGGAGAGATGATTTTTAATACGTATTAGCATAGTTATTTAAGACTTATTAAGGTTATTGTCCAGAGCCTCTGTTTGGATACCGTGGGAGATCGTGTGGTTGGTCTTCAAGAAAATCTAATGTAACATCGAGGCTTGGGACTTGGTTGGGCCTGCATGGAAGCACAAGGAAATCTAATGTAACATCGAGGCTTGGGACTTGGTTGGGCCTGCATGGAAGCACAACCATACTGCAATACTGTGCAATGTGTTGTAGGCAGGTATTGCAGAATAATGTAGAAGTGATAACGTTGCAGCAACCAAAGTTTAACTTTGATGAGTTATTTTGGCAAGGAATTGTGTTGGTTAGGTTGGGAGAACACTGGAACCTCCGCTGTTGTGTTATTGGTTCTAACACGCCCCCCTCCCTCTACTCATTCACTCACCACCACCACTACTACCATCACCACCACCACTACCACCACCACCCACCTTTCCTCAACCACCTCCCCCAGCACCATCCTTATTTATCGCCAACACTGTAACTCCTCCTCCATCACCACAGAGATCCAGCATCCACCCTCCAACATCCACCCTCTGTTGGAGGGTGACTCTCCAACTATCTGCCACACCCACCCTCCCCCACCCACCAAAACCCACCCTCCCCCACCCACCAAAACCCACTCTCCTCCACCCACCAAACCCCCCCCCTCCCCCACCCACCAAAACCCCCCCTCCCCCACCCACCAAACCCCCCCCTCCCCCATCCACCAAAACCCACCCTCCCCCACCCACCAAACCCCCCCTCCCCCAACCAACCAAAACCCACCTACAATGTCATTATATTTCCAACCTCTTAATTATTTTTTCTCCGCTCCCAAGTTTCTTTCGAAGATGTTAATATGAAGAACTGAAATCAATTATAGACTTTTTCTGTGCCTCTTGCTTGCCTTAATCAGTGGTTCTGGTGGTGGTGGAGGATTTCCAATTACAAAGGAGAGGAGAAGTTTGGCGCTGGAAGCTCTGATTTCCATAATGTAATCCAAAAACTTCATCTTGTGTCAAAAGAGAGGAAAAATTATAACGAGCTTTGTCACTGAAAATTGTCGTTGTCTCGTTATCTGTGTCTCGTTATTGACGTTATTTACATAGAGAACTTTTGATATCTCTCTCTCTCTTTCTCTCTCTCTCTTCCTCTTTCTCTCTCTCCTCAGCCTCACTTTCGTAGCACTATATTATCAGCACAAGACGTTTACATCATGATCAAAGTAAAGAATTTAAACGCTTCTGGATTTGAGTTTATCATTCCTTAAGTTAAAGGCCAAGAAGTCAATAAGTCCTGAAGAGATGAGATGAATCACATACTAATGATTTTACTGAAAACTTTCACCAAGATACCGAGGCCAGAGATGTTGTTGTGATACATGTGAAGAACGTTTCACATATTCGCCGTTCCCTTCACAAAAGAAAGCAAGCTTACCTAACCTACACACACACACACACACACACACACACACACACACACACACACACACACACACACACACATTAGGAAGTGATGTGGTGGAGGCTGACTCCATACACAGTTTCAAGTGTAGATATGATAGAGCGCAATAGGCTCAGGAACCTGTACACCAGTTGATTGACAGTTGAGAGGCGGGACCAAAGAGCCAGAGCTCAACCCCCGCAAACACAACTAGGTGAGTACAACTAGGTGAGTACACACACACACACACACACACACACACACACACACACACACACACACACACACACACACACACACACACACACACACACACCGTAGTTAAGGGAGAGAGAGGGGGGATATGATAGGAACGTATAAAATACTCAGAGGAATTGACAAAGTGGAAATAGATGAAATGTTCACACGTAATAATATCAGATCGAGGGGACATGGATGGAAGCTGGAAACTCAGATGAGTCACAGAAATGTTAGGAAGTTTTCTTTTAGCGTGAGAGTAGTGGAAAAATGGAATGCACTTAAGGAACAGGTTGTGGAAGCAAACACAATTCATAATATCAAAACTAGATATGATCGGGAAATGGTACAGGAGTCATTGCTGTAAACAACCGATGGCTAGAAAGCGGGAGCGGGATCCAAGAGCCAACGCTCGATCCTGCAGACACAAATAGGTGAGTACCCACCGTGTCAGCAAGGCAGACCGCCCACCAATCAGATCTCATATTTCCCCATATCTGAACTTTTTCCATTTCCTCTCAATCATCTTTACCAATAAAAACAATAAAAAAAATCCCTCCTATCCGTCATACTAGTTTAATATTTTTTGCTCATACTTACCTATCCTTCCATCCACGTCTCTTTACCTACCCTCCTACCCTTTCTCCTCAGTCCCTAACCCCTCCCTAAATCCCTCCTACCCCCCCGTCCCTCCTAACTCGCCCTTCCACTCCTATCCGTCCCTTCCGCCCCTTCATCGCTCCCCGTCAACCTATCCCTCCACACACTAGCCCTCCCGTCTCTTCTCTCTTCGTAAACCACATTTTCCTCGCCATTACACTCATCTTCCTCAAAATTCCGGGACAGGGAAAGGCTACTGGGTTACTTGAGCCGCGCTGTGTTGGTTTACATGTTGGTTTACATGTTGGTTTACATGTTGCTGTGTTGGTTAACAAATCAGGGGAGAGTAGGCTCCATGCTTCGCTTGTGTACGTGTGTGTGTGTGTGTGCGTGTGTACGTGTGTGTGTGTGTGTACGTGTGTGTGTGTGTGTGTGTACGTGTGTGTGTGTGTACGTGTGTGTGTGTCCGTGTGTACGTGTGTGTGTGTCCGTGTGTACGTGTGTGTGTGTGTGTACGTGTGTACGTGTGTTCGTGTGTCCGTGTGTGTGTGTCAATGTGCACGTGCGTGTGTGCTCTCAAAGGACATTATCATTGTCTCAAAGTCAACATTATCATAGTCTGAAATTTAATGTTTAACTACGTATAACATTCACTATTTTATTTTTGGAATACATCTCTCTCCTTCCGTTCGTGTGTTTTGTGAATTATACAGGTATTTTATACTGCATATTATGCCAGCAGGCTGTGAATATACATGCAGTTAATACACAGGAGAAAGCGGTATGAGTCAGAAGATGCAATAATCAATTTTGCTGGGGACAGGCAGCCTGTGTATGTGTATACGTTATAGGCTTGTATTGTGGTCCCTCAAAGGTGGAATTATGCTGACTCTTTCCAGATGTAAACCCCACGACATCTGACTAACTCCCGGGGTTCCTATTTACTGCTAGGTGAACAGAGGCATTAGGTGATAGATGGGAGAAAATGGAGGATGAGAGACAAAGAACTAGTAAAATATTTATCGACACTTTATGTTGTGTTGATTGAGATGAATCTCTCTCTCTCTCTCTCTCTCTCTCTCTCTCTCTCTCTCTCTCTCTCTCTCTCTCTCTCTCTCTCTCTCTCTCTCTCTCTCTCTATCTCTCTCTCTCTCTCTCTCTCTCTCTCTCTCTCTCTCTCTCTCTCTCTCTCTCTCTCTCTCTCTCTCTCTCTCTCTCTCTCCCCTCCATTAGAGTAAGCAAAAACAACAAAGACTAGAAGCAGAATAAAAGGGTATTGACGAAACAAATAAACTCCCCCTACCTAGATCAAAGGCTTTTTACTAACCTAAACAAATGCTCATAGAACATGGAAACTGACTGAAACCTAATACTCATCGAAAATTGAAATCGAAATGAAAAAAGGAACGTCCATTTCCCGTAGAAAATGGACCTATAGAAAACGCGAGACATCATAATGTTATCCTTTAAAAAACAAAAAAATGCGATTTGTGTCTATAATTGTGTTCTGGGACCAGCTGATTCACCAAGACGCTTTGAAGGCGTCTTTTTTTTCAAGTGATTACTTGAAAAATATATTTATATTTGTGCTTCTTGTTCATATACAGTTTACAGGTAGAGAAATTCCATTGAATTCTGGCAAAGAAGGAGAGAGATACAGGTATATAGATACACAGATATAGTGAGAAAAAGATAGATAAATGTTCGGAGAGTGAGAGATAAAGAAAGAAAGAGAAAGGCTGGTTGGCAGAGAAGGTGAGGAGACAGAGAGCTGGCAGAGAGACGGGGAAAGGTGGACTGGCACAGACAGAATAAGTTGGCAAAGAGAGAGACAGGTAGAATCATCATTTACATTTTAATTTCATGTAAATGTATTCCAGATTAAAAGAATGCAGAGTAGCCTAATTTATTCAGTATTGCAGAGATTTTTTCATTAGTTTGACTACTTTTTTTGATTTTCAACTAGTCAATAATATCCATGATTAAACATGAGTCAGTTTATCCTATATAATGTTAATCCTAGTACTGGTAAAATAGTAGACTGACAAGTATATAAGATTCAAGAATTTTTCAGTGTCAAGGATTCACATCTCAAGTTCCAGCAACCACGATTTAAAAAATAGCATTCAGTATGCATGATTCGTGGTATCTAGTTCAGTATATATGAATCCCAATGCAGCTGCTAGTATCTACGATTCACAGTGCTGCAGGAAGTATCTACGATTTACAGTGCAGCAGCTAGTATCTACGATTTACAGTGCAGCAGCTAGTATCTACGATTCACAGTGCTGCAGGAAGTATCTACGATTTACAGTGCAGCAGCTAGTATCTACGATTTACAGTGCAGCAGCTAGTATCTACGATTTACAGTGCAGCAGCTAGTATCTACGATTTACAGTGCAGCAGCTAGTATCTACGATTTACAGTGCTGCAGCAAGTATCCACGATTCACAGTGCAGCAGCTAGTATCTACGATTTACAGTGCAGCAGTTAGTATCTACGATTTACAGTGCAGCAGCTAGTATCTACGATTTACAGTGCTGCAGCTAGTATCTACGATTCACAGAGCAGCAGCTAGTATCTACGATTTACAGTGCAGCAGCTAGTATCTACGATTTACAGTGCTGCAGCTAGTATCTACGATTCACAGAGCAGCAGCTAGTATCTACGATTTACAGTGCAGCAGCTAGTATCTACGATTTACAGTGCAGCAGCTAGTATCTACGATTTACAGTGCTGCAGCTAGTATCTACGATTCACAGAGCAGCAGCTAGTATCTACGATTCACAGAGCAGCAGCTAGTATCTACGATTCACAGAGCAGCAGCTAGTATCTACGATTCACAGAGCAGCAGCTAGTATCTACGATTCACAGAGCAGCAGCTAGTATCTACGATTCACAGAGCAGCAGCTAGTATCTACGATTCACAGTGCAGCAGCTAGTATCTACGATTCACAGAGCAGCAGCTAGTATCTACGATTCACAGAGCAGCAGCTAGTATCTACGATTCACAGAGCAGCAGCTAGTATCTACGATTCACAGAGCAGCAGCTAGTATCTACGATTCACAGTGCAGCAGATACACTCAACAAACCAGATAGAAATATTAATGCTTATGTCTCATTTGCTTGTGTTATCTGGACTCTTCTGAGACGCTGATGTGGATGACTCAAGCAAGTCCCAGTACACCGTGATGTACTCATTGAGTTGCGCTTGATGGGGGGATTGAGCTTAGGCTCTTTGGTCCCGCCTCTCGACTGCCAATCAACCGTTCTAAGACTTGGTTGAGCGCTCAGATGCAAGCAGGACAGAGGTGTACACATTCTAAGAGGTCGAAGGAGAATTTGGGAGTGTGTGTGTGTGTGCCCGAAGAATGTACTCAGATGCGTGACACGTGGATATCTGGAAGTTGATGATAAACCATTCAGAGCTGAAATGCTGCTGTCGAGAAGGTAAAGTAAATTTAGAAAGTATTAGAGGGAGAAGGAAAGCTGGAAGGCCATAGGCAGGATAAGTATGATAACAGAGAAAGCAGAGACATCACGGGAGTTGGGCTTCTCTAAGTTATGGAAAAGGAGATGATGTTATGTCCCGCAGGATAGCAAGAGAAGAATGCGGGTGCGCTCCCCCCGGCCAGATATACTGTGAGGGACAGATATCAAGTATATTGTCAGTGACGCCGACACATATCCGGCTGGGAACAGACAGAACTTCACAGTTATTCTCAGTGGTGAGAGCAGTGATAAAAAAAAGTCAGATGCTAGTAGACAATTGATGATCTTGAGTTGACTTCGTATTGCTGGGGGGGGGGGAGGGGAGCGTGCTGGGGGGGGGGGGGCGAGAGAAAGGTCTGCGTAGTCTTCCGAGGTCCTAGGTCCTAGGACC